>NW_015172568.1:662112-688051 GCF_001447785.1 Gekko japonicus
AGGGGCAGGCGGCTCAGTGCGTCGGCGTGGCCCATCGCCTTTCCGGGCCGATGGACGAGGTCGTACGCATACCCCGCCAGGAAGATGGACCAGCGTAGCACCCTGGGCGAGGTTATCTGCGGTGTCTGCCGGTCGGGTGCGAGGAGGCCCAGCAGGGGCCGTACAAGTAGTGGTGAAATTTTTTCACCCCTGCCACGATTGCCAACGCCTCCTTGTCGATCTGCGCGTAGTTGCGCTCGGCCGACGACAGTGTCCGCGAGTAGTAGGCCACCGGGACCTCGCGACCATCCGGTAGTCTGTGCCCCAGGACCGCCCCGACCCCATAGGGGGAAGCGTCGCACGCCAGTACCACGGGAAGGGCCTCGTCAAAATGGGCGAGGACCGCATTAGAGACCAGGAGGTCCTTTATTGTTTGGAAAGCTGCGTCGTGTGGTGGCCCCCAGGCCCATTGCGCCGACTTGTCGAGGAGGCGGTGGAGCGGCTCCGCGACGGCCGCCTTCAGGGGCAAAAAGGAGTGGTAGAAGTTCACCAGGCCTAGGAACGCCTGTAGCTCCGTTTTGGACTTCGGGGCCGGGGCGTGTGTGATGGCTTCTACCTTGTCCTGGGAGGGGTGCAGGCCGGCGGCGTCCACCGCGAAGCCCAGAAACTCCACCCGCGGCACCCCCAGTAGGCACTTCTCCCGTTTCACCTTGAGGCCCGCCGCGTCGAAGCGTTGTAAAACGGCCCTCAGACGGTCTGCGAAGGACGAGGGGTCTGGCGCGGCGATCAGCACGTCGTCTAGAAACGGCTGAACTCCGGGGATGCCTTTAAGGAGGGAATCCATAAAAGATTGAAAGATCCCCGGCGCGACTGAGACCCCGAACTGGAGGCGGTGCACCTTGAAGGCCCCTTTGTGGGTCGCAATGGTCTGTGCCTCGGCCGTGGCGGCGTCCACCGGTAGCTGCTGGTACGCCTGGGCCAAGTCCAGTTTGCCGAACACCCGAGCCCCTGCCAGGGCTGCCAGCACTTGGCTTACTACCGGCACCGGGTACGCGTGGGGCTGCAGGGCTTTGTTTATGGTGCATTTATAGTCCGCGCAGATGCGGACGTCCCCGTTCGGCTTGAGTGGTGTGACAATGGGGGTCTCCCACCGGGCCGACGCCACCGGTTCTAGCACGCCTTGCTCAACTAGGCGATCGAGCTCGGCCTCCACCTTCGGCCTCATGGAGATCGGGGGCAGCCGGGCCCTGATGCGGATGGGGCGTATCGCGGGGTCTAGGTCCAGGGAAATGGCAGGGCCCGTGTACCGCCCCAGGGTCCCATCGAAGATGCGGGGAAATTCTGCGCACACCGCCCCGAAATCCTGCGCTCCAACCTGGTTGATGCCCGTAACGGAGAGCCCCAGGGCCTTGAACCAGGCCAGTCCCAACAAGCTGGAGAGGGGCCGGTCCACAACCAGTAGGTCCAGTTGGCCCTTGAAACCCTGAAACTGGACCCGGAACTTGCCCCAGCCCACCACCGCCACGGGGTTTTTGTTAAAGTCCCGTAACCGGAAACCCCGTGACTTCTGTAGTGGTGGCCCCCCCCGAGGACACAGTGCACGGAGCGTGTCCGCGGATATTATGGAGTAGGTCGACCCGGTGTCGATCTCCATGGTGCAGGGGGCTCCCTCTATGAGGACCGTCACATGCATTTTATTTGGGCCGTCGGGGGGCAGGTTACAGACCTGGTGCTGTGGAAAGTGGGACGACACGGTGTGGAGCTCCAGGGGCAGTTCCGCGGTGGTCTGGTGGGTGGCCGATCTCGGTCGTTGTCCCTTGGACCGGCAGACCTTGGCGATGTGTCCTGCCTTGTTGCAGGAACGGCAGACCGCATTCCGGAAACGGCACGACCTGCGTTCGTGATCCTCCCCGCAGCTGGCGCACTGACTTGGAGACGGGGCCTTGGAGGTCCTGGAGGATACGTGTTTTGATCGCTGCTGAGTCCGCTGTCGGAGTTGTAGGACTTCCTCTTGGTCCGAGACGTCGGAGCCGCTGCTCACTTGGGTACGGTGGACCGCCTTGGCGCGGCGGTCTTGTCGCGCTTGTTCGTATGCTGAGGCCTCCCGGATGGCCTTGTCCAGGCTCAGATCGTTCTGGCTCACCAGTTTCCTCTGCAGCTTCGGCTCCCGGAGTCCGACGAGGAACTGGTTCAGGAGGGTATCGTCGAGGCTGGGGAAGGAGCACCGGGTCGCCAGGCTCCGCAGCGCCGCCAGAAAATCGGAGGTGGTTTCGCCGGAGGCCTGAACTCTTGCGAAGAAGTCCAACCGCTCCACGTACTTCGTGGGTTTGGGAGCCAGGTGGTCGGTCAGGGCCTGGACTAAGGAGCTGTATGACTCGTCCTTCGTTAGTTTGGGCGAGATTAAGTCCTTGAGGAGCCGATGGGTCTGGATTCCGCAGTGGCTCAGCAGGTAAGCCTTCTTCATCGCGTCATCCACCACCTTGTGGATGGTGAAGCGGCTCTCCAGCGTGTCCAGCCAGGTGTCCCACAGCGAGGGCTGGGAGAGATCGAAAGCGGGCAGGCTTTCTGTTGCGGTCGCGGTCGCCATTGTACTGTCGCCACGTGGTGGGGTGGCCTCTGGAACGGCGATGGCGTCGGGAGCGTTGTGGAGGCCGCTGCTGCTCTCGGGGTCAGCAGGGAGCGAAGCGGAGCCGGGAGCTGCGCGATGAGCGGTTGCCGGAGAGCTGGGAAGCGAAGCGGCGCGGTTCCCGGAGGTCTCGGTGTCGGGGCTCGGTGCGGTGCTCACGTTGGCGTCCGGGTCTTTGTTCATGGGGTCGTGGATCCCACCCTCGTCGCCAGTGAAAAGTATGCAGACGGAGAGTGATTTCAGCTAAGCATACCTTTATTTAGTTCAGGACAAAGACGAAGGGACCAGCTCGCAGGCTGGTTATATAGGTTCAGAAAACCCGCCACCAAGTACACCTAAACACACCCCCTACTCCCGATAGGCTATTTACAGTAACCGGGCGACCATTGGTCTCCCGGCTGAGAAGCTGGCCCTTTGATTGGGCCGGCTAGGATCCTACGGACCCATTGTCTTTGGACATGAAGCTATTGAAGAGTTGTGCCTGGCCAGCCCGGGCAAGTCCGGGCATGTCAGGCTGAATACATTACAGACTATTTTGTACTGTTGAATGTTCCTGAATTGGTAACTATGAAGCTTTAATGTGTAGGTAAGGCAAACAGCCCTAGCCTTTGTTATTTCTGTAATCTCTGGTAGTCTGTTGCTGTGCTCTGTACTGAATAAAAATCCTTCTTATTGCTAATTTGTCTCTGATGTTGTAACTTGAATTCCAAGTCTAAGTCTTTTGCCTAAACGCTCACCTTATACGCTACCATTGGAGAGAAAAAATGTGCATCTCTGGATTGAGTTGCTAGTGTGTTCTGTCCCAGATGCCAACTAAGGGTATGGAATCTTTTCCCTTAGGAAAATCAGGGACCAGAGAAAGAGGTTCTGGTGGCAAACTGTCTGGAAACCAGAGAGGGTATAGGCCATCTCGTGGTTTGTTGTTTACTGTACTGAAAAGTACAGGGTTCCCCCCCCCCATCCCTGGACTGGCCTGAGTGGGCTAATCCTGTACAATAACTGCTGAGGATTGCACTAGATAGAAACACATTTAGACGTGTGCCTTGCATAGAAAATCTAAACTTGCAGAGATGCAAAAGCAGTGGAGGAGACTCTCACTTTGAAAACAGCAAACGAAGCAATCATCATTTTTCCTAACATTAATCAAAACTAACAAATCATTTGGAAGGCAGAGAGGCAGAATTAAAGAAAAATATCATTTTATACTAGGAAAGGTGGACAATTAATGCTAATAAATGCATCAGAAGCCCAACTGTCAAAAGACCCCACCACCCACATCACCTAACCAGGGCAGGGATAGCAAGGCAATGGACCCAAAAAGGCTGAAGTGTGAGTCCTCACACCCCAGGGCACAACTGCCACCAGACCCTTTCCACTACCCAGACATTCAGAGACCAATGGGCAAAGTCTCAGGCTCTCCTGGAACTAAAGTCAAGAAAGTCACCCTTGCAAGGTGGGAGGTTTACAAGGCGAGTTTCACAAAACAGCTGTAACCAATAAGGGCTAAAGTACTGGATTCAGACTGAAGCCTCCTGAATTCAAGAACTCCACAAAAATATAAGTAAAGTGATTTATTTTAAAATTGTGCAGAAATAATCAAAACAGAGCAGTGAACAGTGAGGAGAAAATAAGAAGGCTAGAAGTCTAACTAAGCACAATGGTTCAAGATCCAGATATTACCCAAAAGCAGACTAAACCCATTAAGGTTCTAAACTCCAAAGTCCAGGACAAAGTTTCCAGTAAATAAGACCCACCAAACAAAACAGGCAAGGCAAAACCCAGGCTCATCCAAGCATGGGGCCAAGGCAAGAGTAAAACAAAGGCTTGAGGCCAAATCAAAGCACAAAATGTGTCCCGAAGTCAGTTATAATCCAAGCAAAGGGCAAAACTAGAATGAAAAAACTTTACTTTATGCCCAAAGACCTGTGTTTGCCTGATTCTAATTAACCAGTCAGATGAACAACAAATGATGTAACCTGACCATCAGACCGGTTGCTAAGCAGGTGATCTAACCAATCAGAGGGGTCTGCCAATTAACCGGATACCCTGGAGCTGCATCGGGTTCAACTGAGCAAACACCTTTCTCCCACCCAGTCCAGGTATTAATGAGATGGAATGCACCCTCCCAAATCTCAGTTATGTTCTTGGAGCTACCAGGCCTAATAAATAAATACCTTCCATCTCCCTCAACTATCTCTTTGAAACTTCAGGCAGCCTGCTGTGTTTCAGAGGAAAAAAATCTTCCATCTTTTACTAGGCCTTGGCCTGAACCAATGTTTGAAATTTGAACAAGAAACTGAACAAGAAACAGAATTTAACAGAACCTGGATAGAATAGGGGTGAGGATAGAGAGATTAGTTTCTTGACACCAACTGGATAGTGTTATCCAGTTGTTATGGCTTCTCATCTCTGTAGGTGGCAGGTGATTTTAATATATTTCTCATTGCCTTAATGAGAGGAAAGAGCACTGAAAGGTTAGTGTCATCCTAGTAGGTGACTTGTTTCAAATTTACCCATTAAGCAGATATTATAGGAGCAGCCGAGGCCAACTGTTTCTTCCAAACCCTCCTACAAATTCACTTTTCCAAACCAAATAAATTTTTCAAACCCCATAGTTTAATCACATGGCCTATTACAAGAGGTAGCACGTCGTGTCTCTCTTGTTTAAATCCCCTTTTCTACTCCTCTTTAAACCACACAAGAAAAACTGTCATCCTGAACCAACATCCTTTGTTTTCTTAAGCAAGGGATGTTAAGATAAGTCAGTCGCATGCTTCTTGCTCATGATGTCAGCAGTCAGAGCCAAGAGGCAGGCAGAAGGTGTCTCCTGGGCTCCAAGCTTTCTCTCTGTGAGTCAGTTTTTTGTTTTTGTTTTAAGTTAAGAGGCAGGGAAGGGGGGGTGTTATTTTCAGTCTAGCAGCACTGATAGGCGGAACAAAGTTTGAGTCCAGTGGCACCTATAAAACCAGCAAAGTTTCATTCAAGGTTTTGTGTTCACGCACACTTCCTCAGATACAATGAAATGGAATTGTATAGATATTTTTTGTCATCAACTCGCAGCCAACTTATGGTGACCCCATAGAGTTTTCAAGGCAAGAGAGGTTCAGCGGTGGTTTGACGCTGCCTTTGCCTCTGCATAGCAACTCTGGTCTTCTTTGGCAGTCTCCCATCCAAGTAGTAACCAGGGCCAAACCTGCTTAACTTCTGAGATCTGACAAGATCAGGCTCGCCTGGGCCACCCAGGTCAGAGCTGTATAGAAGCAGTGATTCTAAAGGACTAAAATTCCAAACAGGCGGTTTCAGTTCCTGAATTCATTACAAAGGTGGCATTAGGGCTGCCAAATCCCCCCAAGGGGCGGATTTCCCCCCGCTTTGGATGCCCGATTTCTGCCCCCGCGGAATCGGGCCCTGGGGAACCCCCACCCCCACGTGCATGTCACAGGGAAGTGACGTCATGATGCCGGGCACGCTGGGGGCGGGGCACAGCCATTTGAGGGGCGGGGTGCAGCCATTTGTTTTTTCCTATGTTTTCCCCTCAAATGGCTGTGCCCTGCCCCCAGCATGCCCGGCATAATGACGTCACTTCCCTGTGACGTGCATGCGGCATGCGCGCGCTTTGCACGCGCACGCCAGAAGCCAACACAAAGTCCCCCACTGGCAGAGGTAAGTCGATTTGGCAACCCTAGGTGGCATTGAGATTAAATGGAAAGGTACTTAATGCATGAAGGGAATATTCAAGAAATGACAGATGGCATGAGAACAGAAGGTGTTACCAGAACCAAAGAGCACCCCAGTTTTTGCCTGTGAAGGAATATAGTTCATGGCAATGAACAGCATAGTCCGCTTCAGAACGGGAGATTCTGTGATTGTAAGCTGCCGTTTGAACTTCAAAGGAATTGTCATGTTTATTCTCATTTATGACTGAAACGAGCATATGCAGTTCTGCGGTCAAAGTTTCTCTCACATTTAAGATTATATTTTAGAAAGGTACAAATTCCAGAAGAACAGCCAAGTCAGTCTGTTGCAGCGAAAGCAAACTGGAGCGGCCCCTTAAAGGCTTTAAACATCATCATCAACATTTATTACAACTGAAGATCAGTCAAGCAGTTTACCAGTGCAGTTTACACAGAGATATAAGATTAATACACAAGGATTAAAATTTACAGCCTTATAAGTATAACTGATTATATAGAAAAAGTTATTAAAGGGTTTGCAATATCTGCTTTTCTTATGGCCAAAGCCTCAGCACAGAATTTGGCCACTTTATAGGTGGTCTAATTGGATCAGTCGCCAAGAAGGAGATAGGTATAGAATTTATCAGATCAGAATTTAATGTAACTTGGATAGAATAGGGGTGAGGCAGGGCTATTTTGGGGCAGGAACGCACAGGAACGGAGTTCCAGCTGGCTCCCAAGTTGGCCACACCCAGCAAGAACTCATTAGCATAATAGGCCACGCCCAACAGCAGAAACTCATTAGGATTGGCTACATTAGGGGTGTGTGGCCTAACATGCAAAGGAGTTCCTGCTACAAAAAAGCCCTGGGTTTGGACAACAAACAAGGTAAACAGAATAACAAGCAAAAGGTGGGTGTGGCTGGATGACCACACTTCTGGTAACATGGGGGTGCGGCCTAATGTGCTAATGAGCTGTGCTGTCAGGAGTGTGGCCCAATATGCTAATGAGTTCCTGCTGTTGGGTGTGGCCTATTATGCTAATGAGTTCCTGCTGGGCTTTTTCTACAAAAAGAGCCCTGGTGAGGTATGTAGAACGAATGCCCTTGTAAAATAGGCAGTATAGTAACACATGTCCCACTGTTTCAACTCCGTTCAGGTGGCAGGAACACAGATGCTGGGTACAGGGGATATGTGGATATCTCCCTTCCAGTAGCACAGAAGGCAGGTGATTAATGTGGGCCCAGGTGAAAGCTCTGCACTGTTTGGGGAATTCTAGAGCATAAACATAGTTTGCTGGCACCAAGTTTTGACTATGACTCCCTGTTTTTACTCAAGAACTGTTTTATTCAAAATATATATTCAAGAATAAACTTTTTAAAATTCTTGAATTAATATTTTAGTGAAATTACTCTTGAATAAAAGCATGCCTCTTCTTCGTGCATCTTTCATATTTAGTTGAGAGTAATTTTATTCAATATGTTTGTTCCAGAACAAAAGTTCTGCTTGTCTTTAAAGTGCCACAAGACTCCTGCTTGAAAATGGTATTGTTTACGAATGGAACGGCTTCCTATCAAATATGTCATGTTGTCACAGTTGAGGGGCAAAACGAATGTTCGTAAACTCCTCCACTGGATATTAATCAAAATATCCAAGCACCTTATTTGACATTTGGTGTGTGTAATTCTATATGCCAGTCAAGATATTTATATACCTTATAAAAGGTAAAGGCTCTAGAACACAAAGCTCTATATAAGCAAAGGCTGCCGTGTTCTCTTCTACACTGTCTTGTGAGGAATCCAAAAATGATCAGTGTATTGAAAACAGGGTTGGATCCAAGCTGCTTTTCTCCTGGTGAAGAGGGGAGGAGAGGTCCTCTGGATTACCGAAGCAGGCTATGCTGGGGGTGATGGAACCTGAATGGATGAAAGCCGTATCAGCTACAGACTGTAGCACAGAGGAAAACTGGATGAGATTGAGCAGAAATGCTGGCCAGATCCAACCCATACCTCTATGGTAGAGCACATGCTTCAGCTGTCTACAGAGGTTAAAAACTGTATACACACCATATAGTTGAAATGAGCAATACGGTGCCTGCTAGCCCTGATTCTTCCTTTTGCCATTGCACATTAAGGAAAATGGCTTCTGCAAGCTCAACAAACACACATACACAATACAATCCTGAACAGAGGTACACCATTTTAACCCCATTGATTTCAACGGACTCAGAAGGGTGTAACTGTTTAGGATGGCATTGATAGTCTCGTCTGCATGACTGAGGGTGCTGCTTTTGCAGTTCTCCTGGTCTCCTGAAGGGCATAGGGCTCACTGCAGGTGGTGTGCTGAATGCATGGACCTTGGGGGCAGAGCCCGTATGATCCCACTACCTTCTCTGCAGAAGGTGTGCCCTGTCGCTAACACCTGCCCTGTGCTTCTGCATGAGGAGAGATTTCTTTTTCAGTCACCGGCATCCAGTGCGCAGGTTCTAAGGCAGCAGGACTGGGGAAATCTCTGCCTGAGACCCTGGGCAATTGCTGTTACTCATAGGAGACTAGTAGGCTACACGGGCCAATGGACCGAGGCAGTATAAGGCAGCTCCAAATGATGATGCTTCTGCACTCACACAGTATTTCCTGTGTGCAGAGAAGGAGCAGACTTGCTCATGGAGAGCTGCATGCATAGATCGAAACTCAGCAGTCTCAGAACTGCCGTGAGGTGAGGGACTGTCGTTCGATTCTCCATTTGTAACGTCAAGAACAGAAAGTGAGAGTGGTTTGGGCAAGTATGCACCCTAGTAAATACTTTAACCCTCCAGTGTGCAGCGGATTCTCAACCAGCTACAAGCAAAGAACTCCATTAACATGTCGCTAAAATGACCCATCATCCCTTTCATTCATACATGCATCAGAACAAAGTCCAGTTCCAGGGGCACCTTCAAGACCACCAATATTTTATTCAAGGTATAAGCTTTCGTGTGCATGCACACTTCTTCAAACAAAGTGAAGTGGAAGCTTCCAGTCCATACATATCGGTAGAGGGTGAGCAGCAAATTAGTACACAGCATAATTAAGGTGTTTAACAGTCGCAAGGACCAAACTGGAATAACATTAGTTTCTACGGTCAGCTAAAGGTGCCATTGGACTTGGACTCTGTTCTGCTGCTTCAGACCAACGCAGCTATCCACCTGAATCTATTCATACAGCAGACGAGCAAAAGCTCTCTGAACCAATGCAGCCTTGCAATATCTCCTAAATTTAACAGCAAAGGTGCTCTCCTTGCCTCTTACGGGTAGCCCATTCCTGAGAGTTCATGACCATGCCAAAAAAAACAAAAAAAACAATGAGAGCTTTCCTCTACCAGACATAATAGCTAAGTGGAACCTCCCCATTCAGAAACATCTTTCCAGCGATTACTGGAAGCAAAATGTTTCAGAATGCTCGGAGACAAGCAATTTGCCCGAGAATACAAACGTGAATACAAAACAGAAATGGGCCCAAACTATCCATCACCTTTCCATTAATTTACCTCCATTTCTTCCCTGCGTTCCCCCTCCTCCCCGATAGCTGCTTTTCTCTCGCTTTACCTATGCCTTCTTCTTCAACAAGGGGACTTGTACTCTGTTCTCGCACTCTCCAGCTTAAAACAGCAGGACTCAAACAGTGAGGAGGCTGTACAGGGCAGCCACTGTCCGGTCAGCAGCCACCCAACAAGTCAGCTTGCCTCTGCTATACTTCCTCTCCAAACTCCAAGGAACTCCACAGAAATCAGTGCAACTGACACCATATGGCAGGCAAAACGCATGTCCAGTAAACCCACTGTGCCCTCTTGCACTGGCATCAGAGGTTAAAAATGCCCCAGTCTACCATCGTCCGAGTAAAAGAAGCAAATGTTAATTTTTGTTCTCCTCGGGGTGGTGCTTTGCTGCTCTATCTGTGCATAATGTGCCTTGAATCATTATACGGTTATCTCACATTATCTCGTCAGTCTGGAAAGGCAAAAGACGCTTGCTTGTTGTTTCCTGTTGAGGGGTTTCAGTGAAGAAGTTTCAGGATCCTCTTCCCCATAGCCATAATCTCATACCACGTATGTATGCATGCTACATAATTGGTGGAGGGGAGGAGGAGGACCTTGTTAGCCAAAATCTAGCAGCAGCCAAGCTCCATCTGGGCTACATTTGTCTTTCTCTCCTTACAGGCACTCAAAGCAGGAGCAAGAGGCACCAGCCAAAGGACAAGAGACAAAGGACTCTTGGCTAGGGTTGCCAGCTCCAGGTTGGGAAATACCTGGAGATTTTGGGGGTGGAGCCTGAGGAGGGTAGGGTTTGATGAGAGGAGGGACTTCAGTGGGGTATAATGCCATAGAGTCCACCTTCCAGAACAGCCGTTTTCTCCAGTGGAACTGATCTCTCTCACCTGGTCATCAGTTGTAATCCCAGGAGATCACCAGTTCCCACCTGGAGACTGGCAACCCTGCTCTTGGCCCTTAAGTCTGTAACGCACAGCTCGAGATCTATTTCCTTTGTTTCTCGTATTAATTTGCGTTATTAATTTGGAAAATTTGTATTCTGGTTGTTCAGGGAGAAAAGAGCCCTACAAATGCTGTAAATCAATACACAGCCACAAAGCCATTCGTGTTTGGACACTGCAGGTGTATTAGATGACCTTATCTGTCATAGGGGATGGATCAGACTGGGTAGCAAACTGTACTTCCCGGCCTCTGAACAGTGTTTGCAGTTCAACCGGTTCTCATGATCATGGAAGTCAGCCACCACCAGATTTATAGGGTTGTCAGCTCAGGACTGGAAAACACCTGGAGATTTGCGGGCTGGAGTCTGAGGAGGGCGGGGTTTGAGGAAGGGAGGGACTTACAACAAGGTATGATGCCATAGAATCCACCTTCTTAAGTGGCCATTTTCTCCAGGTGAACTGATCTCTGTTATCTGGAGATCAAGTGTAATAACAGATCTCCAGCCCCCTCCTGGAGGTTGGCAACCCTATATCACAACAGCCACTAATTTACCTGGTCTAGTATATACATACAATTTCTTGGTGATAACTCATCGCAGTAAATTCATCAGTCCTGTCTGCAACAAGTTCCTCATGTAAGGCTGTAACTTTATCTCATCTTAGCTGCTACACTGTTCCACTGATTCCCAGATAATTTATTTCCAATTAATGGCATTTAGATCTGCATTCTTTAGAAAAAGCATGGCAGCGTTGTCTCTGCAGCTCATGTCAATTCACAAGGGTCAAGCAACTTCATGAAACACCAGTTAAAATGGGCCATATTAGATTTGTATCATTATGAGGTAGTATGGTCCCGGTCACACGGGCCAGAAAATGCAGGGGGGGGAGCGTGGCAGTTTGGCCCGGAGCAAAATAACGCGTGGCCGCCCAATCACACGTCCCATCGAGGTCCCGTGGTTAGGGGCGAGGTGGCGATCACACGACGATCCTGCAGCACAGCAAAGAAGCAGCACAGCGCAATCACACCAACGGCATGCGCGATTCTGCGGAGCAACGGGGCTTTCGCTTTCCTCTTTGTGTGCATGCACCGTTGGGTGCTTGTGCGCATCCTGTGGAGACTTGGGGGGGGGAACCTGTTTGCGACAGGACATGGGCGGGTGCCGGATGCCACGGACTACCACCGGAAACGCGATCAGACGCCAGCCCTTGCCCCGGGGTTTCCGGAAACTAGTACCTCGGAGGTACTAGTTTTTTACTCCGCATCTTCAGCGGGAAGCCTCGGGTTCGCCACGGGAGCTCTACGCTTCCCAGATGTTGCGGTGTGATCGCGCCCGGAAAATCTGCCTATCATCCGTCTCTGAAGCGTGGCTAATGCTCCGTGTGACCGCAGCCTATAAACAGCATATTGTGAAAGTACTGACGCATACTTTGTGCTTTGACTTGAGTTATTTGCTGTTGGAAAGTTCTTACTGTCAATTTTCACTGATGCATGCTTGTCATAGTTCTAGAGCTGCCAACTCTAGAATGGGAAATTCCTGGAGATTTGGGGGGGGGGGGGGTTGGGGGGATGTAAGGGATGTAAATGATGTAAGGCAATAGAGTCAACCCTCCAAATCAGCCATTTTCTCCAAGCAACCGATATCTGTAGTCTCGAGATCAGTTGTAATTTAACATGCAATAAACTGCCTTAAACTGAATTGAACCATCGGTCCACAAAGGTCAGTATTGTCTACTCAGACTGGCAGTGGTTCTCTAGGGCTTTTGGCAGATGTCTTTCACATCACCTATTGTCTGGTTCTTTTTAACTGGAGATGCTGGGGATTGAACCTGGAAGTGTCTGCATGAGAAGTAGAGGCTCTTCCACTGAGCCACAGCCCTTCCCTTTGTATGCTTCTTTTTCTCCCTAAAGGGGCCCAAAGTGGCTCCCAGAAAAGTACCAAACAAAACAATGCTGGGAGACTTCTGGGACCCACTTGATGGCTGGCAATCTTACGTAGTTTGGCTTAAGCAAGGAAAAGAGGGATGAATTTGGATTCTGGAAGGGATCTCTAATGTGGAAATCTATGTTACTAAGGGGGAAGACAGATGCAATGTGCAAAGAAGTTCACAGGGGGGTCTCTCAGAGATGGAAGAAACCCGGCTTCCATTCGTCTTCACTACTGAAATGATAGACGGGCCGGGCATCCCTATAAAATGAACACTGCCTCAGCCATCAGCCTTTCTTCTCCATTCATGTTTCCTGTAGATAGTCCTCTTTTTTTTTCATTTTTACAACTGCTATGTGTATGTTTATAATTTTGCTTACTTTCTTATTAGTAACAAGTAATTTTTTAAAAAAGTGTACAACTCTTTCAGGAACTGTGGAATTAAGTTCCCCACCCAACGTCCTGGGTGATCAGCCAGTCAACAAAACCAAGCCCAGCCAGTTTCTGCTGTAAAATTCATTTCTTTCTTTCAAAATGTCACCCTTAAAGAGTAAAGATATATTATGACTGAACTCACAGAAGCCTCTTTTAGAGCTGTCCCACTACACTAAAAAGTCACCTCTATTTTCACACCAAGAATAATGCTCTACTATCCCCATTAAAGATGTGAAAACCTAGGAGAGGGGAACCTGAAAAACTGATGGCAAAATGTTTCCTTTTCATTCCCCCACCTGCATCCTTCATATCTCTAGACCCCATTGAAAAGAGGCAATGACCCCCTGGAAATTAATCTGATTTTTTCACTTCAGTGCTGGTATGGATATTAATTGTCTACTAAGAAGATAGCCCAGGTGAGCCCAGTCCCACCAGATCTTGGAAGCTAAGCAGGGTCACCCCTGGTTAGTATTTGTATGGGAGACCTCCAAGGAATACCAGGGCTGCAACACAGAGATAGGCAATGGCAAACCACCTCTGAATGTCTCTTGTCTTGAAAACTCCATGGGGTCTCCATAAGTCAGCTGTGACTTAACAGCCAAACAACAAACAGAACTCGAGAAGTATAGTGATTACAGAACTTAAAAGGGGTCCATTTGTATTTGTATTTGGAAGGCAGAGCCTATTTGTTTTGCAGAAAACAAAACATGTGGTTGAGGGGGGCTAAATCCAGCTCTCCCTCTCCTCCATTGACTCACCCCTCTGCAGTCCGCTCTCTGAATTTTTTTTCTCCCAGCCTAGCTTTGATATGGGACATGACCCAACCTCAGAAAAAATACTGCCAACAACAGAGAGCCTCTGGAAGCAAGAGGGGAGTTCCCATCACCTGTATTTTTGCTGAAAAAAAGAAGCCACTCCCTGATTCACATGTGATTAGGCAGAGTCATGAATGGATGCCTCATCCAAGAAATCCCTTGTTCAAGTCGTACTCAAGACTTGGGCTCACCTGAAGGTCTGAGTTGAGCCTGTATCTCTCTCTCTCTCTTTGCCTCCCATCTGTAACACTGCACTTGAGATAACCTGATTCTGATAGGTGTTTAGTGGTTGATTAAACAAACATATTCTCAAAGCATTTACAGGAAAAAGAGCTCATACCCTTGTGGTGGTGCTTATGATTTGCACATGGAAGGTCCCACCATCCCAGGCAATGTTCCCTCCAAGCTGAGTTAGTGTGAGCTAGCTCACAGTTTTTTAGCCTCCAGCTCACACATTTTTGTCTTAGTGCAGGAAGGATGGCTCCAGTGCAAACTAATTTATGCAGTAGCCAAATCACTCACTCACAGCTTTAATGCTAGTAGTTCATAAGACTCCACAGCTTAGAGGGAGCATTGGTCCCAGGTTCACAACCCCTGGTGCTTCCAGTTCAGAGGTATCCCAGATAGCATCTTTTTCACCTCATGCATATTAGGAATACTGATACAATCATTCCAGCACTGCAAATAATAGTAAAACAATATGGTTTGAAGACAAATATACATTCTCCTCCACTATTTTTCTTTTCAAATTAATGTGGGTAAGCATAATACAGGCTAACTATTACATAATATATTGAGGGTTCTGAACAGATTCTTGAAGAATGTGTAGATACCATTTTAGTATCAGAGACTGGCAAATCCAAAACTTTCTCTTGTGCATCTTGCATTTGGCTTTATTGAGTTAAACTCAGTTCATTGGTGAGACAAAAAGTGTTTTGCTGGCCAGTCATTTCTTACATTCAGGCTATATGTTATAAATTAAGGAACAAAGCTTTAAAAAGCTACTGCAGGGAAGCACAATTAGAGCTTCAACTACAAGTAACTTGAAGTTATTGGGCATGATCAGAGACTATAATTCTGACACATCTAAATGAAGTACCATTTCTTTAACCATCGCTAAATCATGACCAACTGAACTGGATTGTATCCTTCAGAGGGGATCCTGTCTTTTCACTCCAGCCCTCCCCCGCTGCCACTACCATGGTGCCTACAATATTCTGAAACAAGAAACCAGGACATCTAAGCAAGTACATAATCCCTATAGCAGACACAAGGCATGAGTAATCTAGTGAAATTTATATCCCTCTATAACACCAGAAGAAGCACAGTCCATGTTATATTCCCATGTAACTTTTCATTGTATTTGTTCAATTTTTACAACAGATGCTGGTCCACTGAAAGACACTAACCAGCTTCCTCCATTTCACATTTCTTAAACCTTCCCTTCCATTTAAATCTTCACCTTCAACAATACGCTTAAAGCATGTTTTATCCTCCCGAAAATCCCGCCCACCCCCCCCGGAAGTAAAAAGGCTGAAAGAAAGGTTGGGGGTACATTACACTTTTAGTGAACCACCATGCTATTGTTAAACAAATATTGCCCAATACCAAGGATCATCCAGCATTACTTACAAGTAGGCTCCACTGAAAAAAGTGATGTTTAGGCCAGATCTATTCAAGTAGAAGAATGAAGTAAATGGTGAGTCATGAAGTCACTCTGTACCATTTTTTTAGAGCCTGGAGATAGGGAATATCATTTTTTAATGCTTCCCCCATTTTAAAAAAAACCTACCTACACTCAGAGAACTAGTACACATCAAGAAGAAAGATTCTGGCTCAGCCATTTCCCTGATGTACCTGGTTAGTTGTATGCATTTCATTTGAATCTTTAACAAATATTTGTATCCCAACTTTCCAAGGAGATGTGGGCAGCTCGCTCCATAGCTTTAAGTAATTTTCTACTTAAGTAAGATTTTTTTTTTAATCTTGGGTACCATTGAAGATATGATTCACCCTCCGCAACATACTCGCAATCTGAAATGGTACAATCTATTCTACCACCTCATGCACAATGAGGTGGTAGAATGAGGTGGTAGAGTCCTGGGATGTAACACTCTGTGATAATGTTGAATATGCAGGGAACTTTTTTATTGTGGTGAAAGCATAAAGAAATGCAGCCCCCACCAATGTGCAGTCTGAAATGACACCTTTCCACATCTTACCACGTCAGTTTTCCACCTCATTCTTTGTGACTTGTAGAATGGTTCTTATGCACAAGTAAAGGATCTAAGGAGTTAGGGGTCCATCAGTGGCTGCAAACTTAACTTAGACCCATAGCCCAACAAAATCAACAATGTCAACAAAATGAAGATGACTTTCAAGTAAATTAGTTCAGCCCTGACAAGAAAGAAGGTTGTTTCAAAAATTATCAAGTCCTGTTTTATTCACATGCTAACAAAACAGTCATATATATAGCTGTTCACACACTATTTCATATTTGTGAGAATCAGAAAGAGAAACATATTAAATATCACAAAAAAGCCATGCTGGTTTGTACTAATTGGATAATCATATACATTAGCATGACTGTCGGTTACCACTGTGCATATGGAAGTTCTTTTACATAGCCATATAATTTCATCACTGAACCGCATAAATAATTAGCTGATATTAAGTCTTTCAGCATGGCACATATTCATCCATCTGATTCTTTCCATGCAAGAAACAAGCACTTATGATTTCTATTTTTAATTCTACTTCTCCAGGTCTATGTGAACATTTCAGAGATCCTAAGTTTGTAAGGATAAACCCTAAAGAACTACATAGCATGCATCTGGCCTCTTCGTATCATAAGAACAGAGTTTATAGACACATTGTTGTCAACAGAGTAACCCCCATTGTGAAACATGCTTGGGGGGGGGGGAGACAACAGATCCAAATCCAGCCACAGATCATATCTTGTCCCGTTGTCTTCCAACATGGTTACAGTCCCCAAGCGATAAGCCTTTTTTAATATGTTCTTATGACACTAATCTTAGTCTGTTTCTTTGGAAACTGCCCACAGTTTTGTCCATGTTGGGAGGGGGGAATAATACCCGTAGATTAATCAAAATTAACCTCAAATCCTTAACACTGAGAAACAATTCTAGACAACAACAGGATGGGTTGCTTTGCTAAAGGTTGCATGTAACCTGTGCAAGTATTAATAATCGCCTCACAAACAAGACCTGTGGCTGACTTTTTAAGAAACTGTTCATACAGGAGAATTCAAGAACATAACAGTTGCTAGACAGTATCCAGTCTGCCCAAATTAAAGCACACACATACTAAGTCAACCAGAACTTCTCCTCCCCAAACCTCTCCTTCAAGTTCAGGCAAAGAACGACATCCACTTTCAACAATAATTTCCCCTCACAGCATATCTCACTCTTCAAAAGCAACATATAACCCAAACTATAAAGTACCAGGAACAACCATGTTGTGATATAGAACAACAGATTCAACCAAAAGCCGCATGTTAAAATGATAAAATAACAGGACAGCTGGTACGTTTGCTGCCAGGTACCAAATAAAAGCAGCTTGCTAGAACCACTGAGTAAACATTTCTCTCAAAATAAATAAATAAATAAATAAACCTGTTTTAAAAAAACACCTCACACAAAATTCTGCATAGTGTTAACCCGGCATGCTTCTGTGAGCAAAAAGACCCTTCAGTTCCAGGAAAGTAACCAAGCACACACTATCTTCTCCCACGTTTCTTCCAGCTGACTGTTTCCTCAACATCACTTCCAAGTTCACCCACAGAACTTTCCTCAGTTTCCTTACCCCCCCTCCCCGCCCTTTTCTTGGACTTCAACTTAAAAGCGAGGGGGGGGATTTCAGCCTACCTCTGGGTATCTTGCGGTCCAGTAGTCTGTAGTGTATGTACACAGAGGTGGAGAGCCGGGAACTCTTCGCTGATAATCAGTGCGGAGAGGCTGTTCCTGTGAATAATGTACATCCTCTAGCAGCAGGCTCCGTTTCCCGCAGCTGGCAGCAGTCTTCACAGCAGCAGTGATGAGCACAGCTTGAGACTATCCACAATTAACCAAATATTGTATGGCAGCAACAAATCAACAACTCCAAAAAAACCAAAAAAAAAAAAAAAGCCCTACAAGCCCTGCTTATAAATAAGAGCCAAAGTACAATTTCAGATGGCAGTGGAAAAAGCTTCAAGTCGCCGAACGCTACATTTCGTGTCTTGAAGATTATTCCAGCAAAGCTCCTTCTGCTATTTTTTTTTACTGTACCATAATGCACTAGGTCTGGCTTTTACCCTATTGAAAGAACATGAATATATTATTATCCACACAAAAGAGCAGGTTATTGTTTATGAATTACCAGCCTTCCCAGCAACAAAGGCTATTTTCATAAGAAAACTCAATTTCATTTTAGCTCCAATTTGATTACCAGCTGAAGAAAAGAAACCCTGTGCCTAAACCTCAAAGGATTTTTATTCATGCCACTGAATGGGCTTTATTGCTTCCCTTTCAAGACTGACGTAGAAAGCTTTTAGAGTAAAACATTGACAAAAAATTATTGCGCTGCTATTTTGTGCAATAACAGAGCTGAAGAGGGGCAATGATTTCTCAGTCATCCTTCACTGTACTTCAGAATAGCAAAGGCTGGAATTAATGACAGACCATAGAGAGGAGCCAAGCTAAGGTCTCACAATGCATGTCAAATCTAAATGATCACTATACATTGAAAAGGCCCCAAAAAAGAGCCTGCAGCTGATTGATTCATGGCTTTCACAAGAAAGACAGGCTTGAAGAGTTTATTGCACCACAATTTACTGGGAATTATCATAAAAATGAATGTAGAGGCTGAATGTCACCCCGGCACACTCCAAAATCACACATCCAATGACAAAGTTCAACCAGGAATTATAGCAAGGCTGTTCATGCTACTGTAGTTAAAGGTCTGACAGTTTCCTCTCCCCCGATTATAGGCTTTTTTAGCTTACTTGTAAAACTGGTGTTTAAAAAGAAGTTGGCACAAAGGGAGTTTTTTTATTTTAAAAGGAGTATTCTTTTAACAAATTCACCTAATTTTTTTTCCCTTCCTGCCTGTTTTTAAGTTAAACATTTGGAAAGGAAAAACACAGAGCAGCATCTTGGCAGTTCCTTCTGACTCTACCATTTTGTGTCACTAAAGAACATTGTGCAGGGTGGGCTTGGTGGATGGGCTGCTGATTTTGAAATAAGCTAAACTACTGGTGCAAAGGTTGAGCCAGATTGCTTCAAATCGGAATGCCTTTTTAAGAGTGGATTACACAGAATGTGAAATGGTGTGCCTATAACAAATCAATTAAAATCATAATCTCGAGTTTGTTTCCTCAAAGTTGCATACCTACTGCATTATGGGTTACAGCTTGACTTGGGCATGGATCAATCAATGACCTGCCAAGGTGAGAAATCTCCAACTACAATTCTGTAAACCAGGAATACTATGCAACTCTTAAAGATTAGGAAAATTGTTGAGTATTACAAGTTGAAAACACTCAGTATATCTGGGGTTAAATGTTTATGTTACTCACAGGAAGTCACATGTTTCTCATGTAACCAATGTTCTTTAGATGTAGAAAGCCCAGGAATTTTCTCCCTGATCTAGGAATTTGATTGGGACTGAAGTGTCAAGGTGTATTACCATTTTATGGCTTCTCTTCCTGTCTTTCTTTTATGTTCTGAAGAAGAAGAGTAGCCATAATCTCCCTCTTCTAGTTTTGTCTTTGTAGAGTAAGGATGTAGCCGATTATGCTCTGTTGTTATTTTCATCCCAGTTACCCTTCCCATGCTAGAATTTAGTAAAAACTTTGTATTTTAATCACACATGGACTCTGAGTCTGAATTATTTTACTCAGGCACTGCTGGACTATCTTATCTCTGCTAAATACCATTTTTTCAATATCTCACTATCACCCAACAAAAATGCTGTAGTTACATTATGCAGTTTCATTCTGTAGTGAGTTTATTTTATGTCACCACATGAATCTCAGGCTAAGAAAAACAATACATACTTCCCACTAGTACTTTCACTCCATTACATAAGTATGGTTAATGGAGATTCTATAGGGAATCTTAAAGATTTTGAAACCCTTCCTTTGTTGTTATTCCTCTCCACACACAACGCCACAAATATACCTTTGCTAAACTGTTCCCCAAGGGATAAATGCTGCTTGAGGTAGCTCCATGCAATCCGGTCATGCCATCTGGAATGGACATTCGCTGATACCACATCAAAGCACTGTCCTGTGTGGAATTACTGCGACTGATGAACCTTTCGGCAAAATCAAATGTCAAATTCCTCACACTTCAAAGCCCTTCAAAATACAGACTAGAAACTCCTGAAGCGTGGGTGGGGGGGACTCATAATCTAAAGAGCTTGAGAATGAATTGATGATTGCATACTGTTTCATATTTTTACTGCATTGGTTGAAATGGCCATTCCGTCCCAATGACCATGGACCATTCCGTCCCAATGACCACTTACCCTAAGCATCACTTTCCCAATGAATCTTAAACCAACACCAAAGTCATGCAGCCACAGGCCCTGCCTTGCCCACAAGATGGTTATTATGAAACATGGACACCCTGATCCTAACCATTTTTGGAACCTCTGTGTATACATATCAATCAAAATAAATTATTTGCCTTTTAATTACTCTATCATTAACTATTTAAGGGGGGAGGAGAGAAATATGGCTTTCATAAGGCTGCAGTTACTATATTTCCATTAAGACCCAATGCACACCATTATTGATCACATGGATGTTTATTTGCTAAAATTGTACGGTGTTTTTCACAGGAACTTACATATTATTGCCATGTGCCTTCCATTCGTACAACATTCAGATAAAATTCTGCTTAGCTTCAGCATTAGAGCTGCCCTGTGTGCCCCAGACAAGTCTCTCAGCTTTAGTTTTATTATTTGAAATACCTTTACATTTCTATGGCTGATGGTTGGCTGCCCACCACCAGGCAATTGTGCATAGCTACTCCCGTTGGAACAGCCATACATATGTCCATGAACACTTGCAGAAGTGCTCAAGCACAGACAGCTGGGAAGTATGTTCTTCCTGTTTTTAACATCCATGCAGGTGCATGGGGAATTTCTAGATTTGTCTGGAAACAGACTATATCCACTTCATGGATGGCTTCAGACATTTATCTGCTCACATTCAAATACTTTTTCCCTAGAATTTTGTTTTTGAGGACATGTAAAATGCAAGAATATGCAAATATAAAATAAAATTGTAATAATAAGTTTGCTCTGATTAATTACCCCAAATCGACAGCAAAGTGATATATAAAAGTTGTTAGAGGTTTTGTTTAAAGCCTGTTTAAAACGAAGGTGTATTGTAACCTAGAACATGGCTAGTTTGCATTCGTAACAATCATGGTTTCCCTACAGTGTTCTAGAAGCTATAGCTTCATGAGGGTACTGATGACTTTCTATTTTAGTCCCCTTAACAGCAATATGCCCCCTCCTGGATGGCCCAGGCCAGCCTGATCTCATCAGGTCTCAGACGCTAAACAGGATTGGCCCTGGTAAGTACTTGGATGGGAAACCACCAGTGTTCCCTCTAAGCTGAGTTAGTGTGAGCTAGCTCACAGTTTTTTAGCCTCCAGTTCACACATTTTTGTCTTCGCTCAGGAAGGAGGGCTCCAGAGCAAACTAATTTATGCAGTAGCCAAATCGCTCACTCACAACTTTAATGCCGGTAGCTCACAAAGTACAATTTTTGCTTACAAGACTCCACAGCTACAAGACTCTACAGCTTAGAGGGAGCATTGGAGACCACCAAGGAAGTCCACCAAGGAAGTCCATGGTTGCTACACAGAGGCAAGTAACGGCGAACACCTCTCTTTGTCTCTTGCCTCGAACCCCCTATGAGGTTACCCTAAGCTGCAACTTGATGGCACTTTCCACCACCAACATCAGTACAAGTATCAAGATCCCTGAGATGGGGCATGTTTAAGAATTTTTCAAAGGAGTAAGGAAACCCCAGGTGGCAGGGAGGGGAAGATGGGACGGGTGTGAAGCATCAATTGGGGAGGCTCGATGTGAGCATAGATGGCAAAAATAAATAAATAATGGTGAGCATTTCCGCATGTTGAGTGAAGCTGATTTGGAATTGTCTTGAGGGGAAAAAACCTCCTGATCATTGTAAAAAAGCTGGAGGAAAGCTGAGGAAAAATCAAAGCTACTTCTTTAGAGGGCAAAACATGTGCAGAAAAGGGGAGAAAGGCAAAGTAGTTCAGGGCCAAAACTGACAAAAAACACACATATGGAATAGCCCTTCGAAGTCTGTAGTGTAGCTATGTCCAATTTCAAAGAAGTTATAATCAAATACTATCCCAGCAGGATAAATCCTCCTAAACCAACCAGTTCAAGGGCTCTGACAGTACAGAGGGGTTTGTGTATGTGTATGTAGTACACTACCATTTTAGTAATTGGGGGGAAATTATTAATACGACATCTACAGGATAAAACTCAATAGGTTGAATATGTGAAGATGCATTATACAGAACATGAGAACATAAGAACAGCCCTGCTGGATCAGACCAATGGCCCATCTAGTCTAGCATCCTGTCTCACACAGTGGCCAACCAGTTTGTCTGGATGGCCAACAACAGGACATAGAGCCTGATGGTGCCTCCTGGCTCTGGGATTCAGAGGATTAGGGCCCCTCAGTCACCATGGCTAGTAGCCACTGATAGACTTATCCTCCATGGATCTATCTAATCCCCCTTTAAAGCTGTTTATTCCTGTGGCCATCACTACGTCCTCTGGCAGCAAATTCCACATTTTAATCACTCTCTGTGTTAAGTAGTATTGCCTTTTGCCTGCCCTGAACCTACTGGCCATCCGATTCATTGAATGCCCTTGAGTTGTAGTGTTTTGGGAGAGGGAGAAAACTTTTCTCTTTGCCAACTCTCTCTACCCTATGCATAATCTTATAATCCTCTATCATGTCCCCCGTTAGAACACCCAGCTGCGGGCACTCGCCGGTGGTTCTCCTGGTGCTCATTTGCTTTTTCAGCTGGAGCAGGTGAACCCAGAAACAACTGACTTCATAGTAGGCAAGACAAGTAGTCCCTAGTCACCCCAACACAAGTAATGAGTTTTCTTAATTGCTTGGTCTCCACCACACCAGTCCCAAACACCCTGCACGAAGAGTCGCTCAATCCACCAGGCTCACTGTATGGTAAATATAGTAAATAGCCAGAATCAGTGTTGGAATTATGAGAAGCTGTATTTATGCCGGTTATATAACTCACATCTTTCTGCGGTTTATACTCCCTGGTTTTTGTATGTTGCGCTATGTAATGTATGGATTGTAACGTATAAAAGAACAAAAAAAATTTAAAAAAATAGTAGGCGGACACTTGCCTTGCAACTTCCCAACATTTTGTAATTGGCCCCAGTATTCCATGGCAGCCATTTTGTGCTTGGCCTTGGCTCTCCAGAGCAGCCATTTTGTAGTGGCATCCATGCCCTGTTCCCAAAACTCTAAAAGGAGTCCACAAGTTCAACAAGATTGGGGATCCCTGATTTAAATCAAATTACCATATGCTCTGGTTGGCAGTGGCTCCCAGTATCTCAAACAAAGATGGAGTTATAAACCTAAGGCTGGCAATCCAGTGGGAGACTCACCTGGGGGGGGGACTCAATGGCACCATTGTAATGTTGTTGGCAATGCTGTGGTGTTAACTTCTGGATCAACCCTCTTTTATATTTCAAGGGGCCTTTTCAGCAAGAGACTTTTTGTACAGTTGTTGCTATGTAGGACTCCAGGAACAAGAAATACATAGGGCAAACAGGACAAACCCTGCACCAGAGGATAAACGAACACAAATCTGACATCAGGAATCACAAGACTGAGAAACATGCAGGAGAACACTTCAGCCGCCCAGGACATTCAATGGGCGACCTCAAGGTTCAGGAACGGAATGGAAAGGGAAATACCTGAGTTACAAGTTATTGCAACACTCAGAATAAAAACCTCCCCAGGACCTTAACAGGGATATTAGTTTTTTATCTCATGACATATGCTAAACTCATTTAGTCCTCACGTATGTATCCTCACCAAGAAGGGCTATGCATCCTCCGTATTTTAGTGTATTTCTTTTTCTAAAATACTATATTGGGATAGTGAATGTAATGCAATGAATAATGGAATGTATTTCTCTGACATAACACTGCCCCCCACTTCTAAGTAAAGGTTGTTGTTCGTTAACTCCATGCTTGAAAGGAGACTGATGGAGTCTAACAACAGAGTCACAGTTTATTATTTTTAGAAGGATACTTTTGCACACCTATCTCCTATTTGGACAAATTTATTACTTCACCATTTCGTCTGTGCATATGTCAAAACATCTCCATTAAGTTGTATGCTAATTTGCTGTTCGCCTATGTAGAGGCATCTGCCTATATATATGAACAATTAACTTCCATTTCAATGTATCTGAGGAAGTGTGCATGCACACAAAAGCTCATACCTTGACTAAACGTTTGTTGATCTTAAAGGTGCCACTGGACTCAAGAAATATAAAGCAATGTTTTTTACTGGTCACATGTCTTCATTGACAATAGTTGTATATTCCTATGTCAAGAAGTTGGTGAAGAAATGGACAAGTTTTCTCGTTACAGAACTTTTCACGACATATGGAACAAATCCGTGATATATAGGAAATGTATCTCCTTCTCCCTGAAAAGAAAATGTACAAGAATGGTTTTTGGTAAGATGGGTTTGGAAGAAACACAAAAGAACTACTGGGCAGTCTTCCTCCTCTTCTTGGCATAGTGCATTAAGCTCATTATGTATCAAAATATTAAGAGGATTTCTTTTTCTTTCTTTTCAAACTCTGCTGTTATTGAACTTGAAACCTTTAATGGTGAGCAAAGCAGTGTTTTTCTTTAATATAATTCTACTATTGATTTCTTCTTTCATTTAATCTGAATGATTCTGACAGTTTTGTAAAAAGATACATTAACTTGATGAAAGATGCAATGTTTTTTATCCAAGGAATCAAAAGCAGATAGCCTTGCCTACCATAACCTGCAACAGAATACGAAAGCAAAGTTTCATAGCGTCAGTAAATGGGGCAATATATTAAGCTTGCATTCCTTAATTATCCATAATATTCAGCACGCATACATTAAAATGCAGCAAATTCTGCCTTCCACCATTTGTTTCCTCTCTCTAAAACCGATAGACTTTTTCTTGTTATGATTCCTATGAGATGGCATGCTCATCAAATACAGCCCGCCCCCCATTTCAGAGTCTTTTCTCCAACCCCATTGCCAGCTTTCAGTCCCTCCTACATGAAAAGCTTACATGTCATTCCATGATCTGCAGTTCTCCAAGAAAGAAGCTTGCTAGAGAACAAATGATACATGTTTCATTATGTTTTCTAGATGGTAAGAAAATCAGCAGAATTAATTTTTCCTGGAGGACAAAAGAAGAAGATACGGCCCTCAAAACCAATTTACCCCCCCACACACCAAAATTTTTGAAAGGGACAATGTCTCCTTAAGCTGCTAGACAGCAAAAGATGAACCCATCAACTTATCCTCTGCTTCCTCCTGGCTTGGGCTAATGGTGAACATCACAGATAAAGTTATAACACGGGCTTACTCCTGAAGGTTACACCCATGCCCTCAGTCCTCTTACTGAGTGAAAGCAGGGGTCATTTCGTAGAAAAAGAGCTAGGGGAACTCATTAGCATAACTCATTAGCATATGCCACACCCCCTGACATCAGGGGCCCGGCTGTGGACCTGCAAGGCTAGCGGGAGTGTGAGGAAGCCCCGCCAAGGCCCTCCCTGGCCCCAGGCAGACAGGGGTGGGGAGAGGCGGGGAGGAAGCAACTTACCCTCCCTCTTCTCCTGCCTCCTCCTGGCTGAATGAGGGCTGGAAGTGGGGCGGCCGGAAGCAGGGGGCGGGGCTTCGTCATGTGCCCCGCCCCCCTGCAC
>NW_015172568.1:688102-696453 GCF_001447785.1 Gekko japonicus
GTGAAAGAATCAAGATTGGACTTGACTGGCAGAAGGAATGCTACTGGATCCTATCCTAAACTTTGAACTGTCTGTGTTGACTTGTTGGCTTGAAGTGGCCATAGATGTTTCTCTGCTGTGTGACATACTAGTGGCAAACCGAAGCATGTTTGCGAAGGCATGAGTCTTTCATTAACAGTGGAGTCCTAAACAAAGTTACACCATTTTAAGCCGACTGACTTCAGTGGACTCAGAAGGGTGCAACTCTGCTTAAGATGAAGTAAAATGCACTGAAACTCAAGTTTCCACTGATAATTAAGTAGTGCTGACCAGAGATTGGAATGATTTGTGGGAACAGGAGTCTGCCATTTTCACAGGGTGATAAACCTTTAGATTTCATTCCAGAAAATCCAGGGTATTGGAGGTTCCTCGCTGAGAAGCAGCCCCGTAGCTAGGGACTTTTTTTGGGAGGGGGCCACGGGGGCGGAGCGAATTTAATCAAAGGTTCCAGAGCAACTGGGGGGGGAGGTTAAAATGCCCAGCAGCCGCAGTTTCTCTCCCTCCCCGGTAAGGGCATGGGGAAAACACAGCTGGTGGTTGGTTGGGCACCCACTGTTGGCATGCTGCAGGAGTGATGGCGGCTGCAGGAGCAGCAGTGGAAGTGGAGGGGAGGGATCCCCAGCAATCCCCAGCAATGGCCAGGCCACTGGAGGCAGAAAGATCCCTGAGTGCCTAGACCCGCCCCAGCCTGCGATACTTGCCAGGCCAGTGCTCAGGGCCCCCCACCAAGCACCGCATCCCTTTTCAAATTGCAAAGCCAGGCAGGGTGAAACAGGTGGAGGGCAGCATAGGGTTGGCAAGTCTATCTTTGCCAGGAGCGGGGGGCTCCCAGCCGGCATCTTGTGTGTGTGCGCGCTGCACGCACGTCACCCGGAAGTTCCCCGCCCCCAGTGTGCTTGGCATGCCCGCGTCACTTCCGGGTGACGCGCACATCGGAGTGGAGTTCCCCCCGGGGCCTGATCCGGCGGCACCAGGGAATGGGTCTCTGGGGCGGGGGTTGCTGGCCACCGGGGCCCGGCTGGGGGTGCTGCCGCTGGAGCATGTCTGAGGCTGGTAGTGGAGCAAGGCCAGTGGGGAAGCAGCCCAAGGAGCTCAGTTGTCAGGCAGCCAGGTTGGAGGCTGCGCGGCGCCGGTGGCAAGTTGAGGCACTTCGGGGCCAGCCCGGGAGAGAGGTGGCCCAGAAGAAACACTAGAGGGCTGGGCCCCGCGGGCTCCACATTAGCTATGGGCCGGCTGGGAAGACGAGAAAGGGGAAATGTTGCCAAAAGAGAGCTTGCCTAACAACACTGATCTTCCTCTGCGAATCTGGGACACTCTGACTTTGCACAGTGACTGGGGTGCCACAACTGATCTAAACATGCACTGCTTCAAACATGCACCATAGAACAGTCTCCAGAATCTGTCCGAATAGCAGCAGTTCCTTCCAAGTCTAGTCAATGTCGATAAAATTTCCCGGAAGAAGAAAACAGCTTTACAATAGTGATAGATGGTAGTGGTGGTGGAAAGTGCTGGCAAGATGCAGCCGACTTACTGTGACCCCGGCCGATTCTGCATCTCGCACTTGCTCCACATTGTCTCAACTGGGAGGGAATAGTGCAGCTCAAAACCACTTTCAAATACCTTGGGGGCAACGCCACCGTACTGACTGCAAAGTCACCCCTGAACAGCCATAAAACAGCCATAAATCTACGCATAAGGCTCAATAAAATCCAAGGATCAAAGATCTCGAAAGTGGCATGCAGTCTGGAGGGTACCCTAAAACCCAATAATCAAAGGAGGTGAAACCGGCATGCAATGCAGAGGTTTTGTAAAACAACGGATGGAAAAGCCAACACAGTATCAGCCCCTGTAGGGATTTCAAGGCAAGAGACGTTCAGAGGTGGTTTGCCATTGCCTGCCTCTGTGTAGCAACCCTGGACTTTCCTGGGGGTCTTCCATCCATCCCTGCTCAGCTTCTGAGATCTGGCAAGATCAGGCTGGCCTGGACCAACCTGGTCAGGGCATTTTTACTGGCATATAGGCCATGGTATATAATCTATCAATGCCTTTTTTCAAAAATCACTACATGTCAGTTACCAACTACCATCATTTCAAAATACTTGGTATCACATCTCAATGTGTCAAGTAGTTAGATCAAGTGTTTAGTTACGTCACATACATTTAAGTAGCCAGACAATATATGTAAAAGAAAAAGTGCGGCCGCTCAGGGGAGGCCCAGAGAGCCTTGCCCCCGGGTCCCTCGAGCCCGCACAGAAGCGCTGCGGCTCAGGGGAGGCCCGAGAGCCCCACCCCAGGGTCCCCCTAGCCTGCGCAGAAGCGCTGCTGCTTGGGGGAGGCCCGGAGAGCCCCATCGCCAGCTTTCCCAACCCCCGCCGAAGCAGTAAGTAAGGGACCCGCAGGGGTGGGGGTGGCAGGGGTTTAATGGGGGTGGTTGGAGACACTTCTCTTCCTTCCTTCCTCTCTTTTCCTCCTTTCCTTCTTTCTTTCATTCCCTCCTTTCCTTCTCTCCTTTTCCTCTTTCCATCCTTCTTCCCTTCTCTCTTTCTTTCTCACCTTCTTCTCTTCTTTTTTCCCCGTTTAAAGTTTAAACCCCTTCTCTCTTCGCTCCCCCCCCCAGGCCAGCTGGGGAAAGGAAGGGGAGGCTTTTGAAGATGCCTCCCCCCCTTTTGCTTCCCCTTCTGACATCACTTCCAGTGATGTCAGGGGGCATCCACTTCCAGTGATGTCAGGGGGCGTGGCATATACTAATAGCCTAGTAGCTCATTAGCATACCATAGGAGTTGCGCACACCTAGGAGCAGCACCTGATCCAATAGCATATCTCAGCTCATAGGGAATGTTATGAGTGGAAGAACATAGCATGAATCCTAGGAATACATGTGTGTGAGAGACAGACAGACAGACAGACCAATAAATGAGGAAAAGAGGAGGAAGGAGGGGTAGTATAGAGCCAGCCGAAGAAGTTTCATTGTCCAGAGCTGGACCCAGACCTCCCTCCTATCACAGTCTACTGGAGTCCATCAGTCAGATATGAAGAAAAGAGTTGGGGAAAGGCCGAGTAGCACAAAATTTTGCCCCTTGCAGAGCGCGACCAGTCGGGGCTCATTTGAAGCCACCTCAGGACAGCGAAAGCATTGTCTATAATGTAACTGGCCTCTTGGCTTCCATGATAGGTTTGCCAGACGAGATCCAGGTAGGACCTTGCCAAAAGAGACATTTGGATAGAATCTATGGAGCAATAAGGCAACACAGTAACAGATGACATCTGTGTAGGTCAAAAGCCTGGATGAAATCCAGAAGCCCTGCACAAATTATTCTATGAATTATACTGTTGGTGGTAAGTGCCAAATCAGTATTATCATTCTATTTCAGTAGACTACAGCTGGAAACAAATGTGAATTAAACTCCAATTATAGTAGCCATAATGCACATATTTAAGTGTGTGTAAAACCAAAGAAATCATTCATCCCAATCCAACTGGAGGAAACACACACGCAAACCAATGCATCCCAATCCTAAACCCAAAGCTGGCAAGAGCCATTCAGGAACTAGGAATGCCCATTTGCAGCCATGATTATCTTGTTTCGCTTGCCGGTTTGTTACAGAGAAAGGCAATCCACAACCTCCTCTACCCGATCCCCCAAAGTATGATTGCAAACACCTAAACAATAGAAGAAGAAGAAGAGATTGGATTTATACCCCGCCCTTCACTTGGAGTCTCAGAGCGGCTTACAAACTCCTTTCCCTTCCCCTCCCCACAACAGACACCCTGTGAGGTGGGTGGGGCTGAGAGAACTCTGACACAAACTGCTCTTTCAGGAACAGCTGTGCCAGAGCTTGTGACTGACCCAAGGTCACATCAGCAGGTGCAAGTGGAGGAGTGGGGAATCAAACCCGGTTCTCCCAGATTAGAGTCCGCACACTTAACCACTACACCAAATAGGAACATATATGCACGTTGCATAGCTGTTTTTTTTCCTCAGAAAAGTGTTCATTTGCATGTGCTTCCTCCAATTAGAGATCAGGAAGGCCAGTGAGCTGATGGACCTCCAACTCTACACCAGACTGTGGTCTTTGGGCAGGAACCAAAAGATCACAGATCTGGGCCTTGAGCCACCACCACCACCGCCGCCCAAGCAAGAGCCAAATACATACCTATTAAAACTTCCTCAGAATATCAGGAGCATGCCCTGACCTGGATAGCCCAGGCCAGCACAATCTCATCAGATCTTGGAAGCTAAGCAGGGTTGGCCCTGGTTAGTATTTGGATGGGAGAACTCTAAGAAATACCAAGGCTGTGACGCAAAGGCAGGCAATGGCAAACCACCTCGGAACATCTCTTGCCTTGAAAGCCCTGTGGGGTCGCCATAAGTCAGCTGTGACTTGACGGCACATTCCACCACCACTCTGGAGCACAACCCCATGAACCACTGAAAATTAAAATTGGCTACTATCACCACTGGAAGGACAAGCTGCAGTGGCTCAAGTGGTTAAGACGCTGAACTGCAGGCTGTGGAAGGTCAGTAGTTCAGCAGTTCGAGACCCGAGTGTGCCGCATGACGGAGTGAGCTCCCGTCTCTAGTTCCAGCTCCTGCCAACCTAGCAGTTCGAAAGCAAGAAATTGCTAGTAGATAAATAGGTACCGCTTTGGTGGGAAGGTAACAGCGTTCCGTGCGCCTTGGTGTATAGTCATGCCGGCCACATGACCACGGAAACGCCTTTGGACAGCGCTGGCTCTTCGGCTTTGAAACGGAGATGAGCACCGCAACCCTAGAGTCAGATTCAACTGGCTTTCGAGCAAGGGAACCTTTACCTTTTTACTATCACCATTGGAAGGACAGGCCCATGCACACAGATCCTGTCCATTATTTCATATTTTAGCTCTGTTTCAGTTTATCGGTTGAGTTATAGCTCTAGCTGATGTTGCAGCTATCACTTGTTGATAATTACATGGCTTTTGCCATATTGAATATACTGAATGGAGTAACACAATGGAATTCTTGTGATGATTTCTAGACTAATTTGACGAACACATATTGTAATGTATTGAAATGATTATATGAATCACCTCATAGGACTCCCATGTTAAGCTTCGAGCCAGACCAGGGCTCCTCTGAGCGAACTTCCTATTGGTCGCTTCGTAACAGCGACCAATCAGAACGATACCATTCCCTAGGAGGGAAAGACTCCCATTGGTCTTTATTCTAGCAATCTCATTGGTTGTTATTTGTAAATAGGCGTGGCTACATTAGCCCGGTTATGTTTAAAAGGAGCATAAGCTCCCACTGTTTTCTGTTCTGGTTTCTTACTGAGTTAGTGCTTGCTCGTTACTTCCAATAAAGCTGAATCACTTGCTGAATCACTGTACGAGTCCTTTGTTAGCGCGATCTAACACATATGAAGCTCCCTCGTCCTGAGTAGCCCATTGGTCCTTTAAGATCAGTCTATTCTCACTGGCAGCTCTTCGGGATCTGTGGACGAGGTCTTTCATAATACCTGCTACCTGATCCTTTTAACTGGAGATGCCAGGGACTGACCTGAAACCATCTGTATCCAGGAGTGATGTTCTGTTAGTGAGCTACACCCCTCCCCCAGCCAACAGGCATGTACAGAGATCGTGTCAATGTTTAAACCAAAATAATAATAATAATGACACCATAGAAGACTGCACACATCATTTTTAGAAGCTGAGGTAGGGAAGACTGGGATTGCAGACAGAGTACTTTCTCCCAGCATCCATAAAAAGGTTAAACAGGGGTCTACATGCATAGGAGGCTCCTCACGCAACTCAGAAATCCTGTTTGCCAGTTGCGCTCACAAGAAGTCTGACTTTCAAATCCACACATGGAAGTTGGGAGCTGTGACAGCATGTGTAATCACACTTCACTTCTACTCCATGTTTCAAAGCAAAAAGTGCATGCTGCTTGCTTATTCTATCAGATCCATCCTGAATAATTTAGGAGGTATGTTGTTGTTGTTCAGTCACATAGTCGAGTCCGACTCTTCGCAACCCCATGGACCAGATTACGACAGGCCCTCCTGTCTTCCGCTGTCCTCCGAAGCTTGCTCAATTTCATGTTCATTGCATCGATGACACTGTCTAACCATCTCATCCTTTGCTGTCCCCTTCTTTTACCTTCAATCTTTCCCAGCGTCAGGGTCTTCTCCAGGAACCTGAAGTCTGTCACTACTTCTACGACTTCCCCTTCTATTTGCCAAGGAGTGATGGGGCCAGATGCCAGATCTTAGTTTTTTTGATGTTGAGCTTCAAGCCCACTTTTGCGCTCTCCTCTTTTACCCTGAGCAAGAGGCTCTTTAGGTCCTCTTCACTTTCTGCCATCAGAGTGGTATCGTCTGCATATCTGAGGTTGTTGATCTTTTCCCCAGCAATCTTAACTCCTGGGACTTGTGGGGGTATAACAGACTACACTTTCATGGCAAAAAAGAGGATGAGAAAATTCAGGGGAACTGCACTGCTGTATTTTTCTTTTTCTTTTTTAGGGAATGGGGAAGTCCCCAGGCTCCACCCCCAACGTCCCCAGGTATTTCCTGAGTTGGACCTGGCAACCCTCGGCCTACCTGAGGAGGTCAGGAAAGCTCCCACACCTCAGATCAGAATTGTTCAAAGGTTCATTTTCTTTATAAAAGGAATAAGGCTGTAATAAAACAGTATTGCACAGGAGGATGCTTTTACAAAGAGGCAAGGGCTGTAGGTAATTGCATTGTTTACTCTGTGCATTTCTTGTTTTTAGTGCACTGTTCTCTAATTTCAGTAATCTGGTTTCTGCATCATGTTTTATACTATTCTTTTTTATACTATTCTTATTGCATCGTTTCTAACTTTGTATCTAAATCTTATTACAATGTTTATTATAAATCTCATACTGTTCCTATTTGGTGTAGTGGTTAAGTGCGCGGACTCTAATCTGGGAGAACCGGGTTTGAGTCCCCACTCCTCCACTTGCACCTGCTGGATGACCTTGGGCAAGCCATAGTTCTGATAACAGCTGCCCTTGAAAAAGAGCAGTTTCTGTCAGAGCTCTCTCAGCCCCACCTACCTCACAGGGTGTCTGTTGTGGGGAGGGAAAGGGAAAGGAGTTTGCAAGCCGCTCTGAGACTCTCCTTCCAATCTCTTCTTCTCTTCTATTGCTAAGTTTTGTAATTCACCTTGAGTGTCAGCGTGAAAGGTGGCCTACAGATGAAGTAAGTAAATTCATTCTATATGTACCGACATGACTGTGAATGGCAACTGCTGGGAAGGCCCTTTGGTGAGAACCTGGCAAACAAGTCAGATGTCAGTTTTGTTACAACAATATTGTACAATAGCCATGTTCTGGTTACAGGGTTCTCTAATAGCTGATACGCATATGGCTGCTCTTCATTTGACAACTGCAGCATCAGGCTATAACTTGCAAGTGCAAATGAGCTATCATAGATCCTGCACCACAGGTTGGAACGTTTGTTCTACTCCAAACACCATTTTCCCCCCTTAGAGGCAGTTTCTATATTCATTAAAGAATCAACTGGACCTCCAGGTATGAATAGGGACACAGGGTTCTCATCTCATTACAGAGGCTAGTTTTCTGCCCACCCAGCATTTCCCCTCTGCTTTAATCAAGCTGATCACAACATGCATGAATACCTTTGCACCCCGAGTCTCTTCTTTACAACACCCCTCCCACCTTCTGACGGGGATACAAAGACACAGAGATCTCCGTTTCAATTTGTATCTGATGAAGGGAGCTTTGATGCCTGAAAGATTACGCCCTGAAAATCTTGTTGGTCTCTAAGGTGCTACTGGACTCAAATCTAATTATAAGTCCCATTATTATTTTGACATATTTATTGCTTTACAACTGTTGACCTTATAAGCTTAGCTTGTTATTTAGTTTTATCTTTGCATATCTTAAAACACCTTCATCACAATGTTCCCTCTAAGCTGAGTTTTTGTCTTAGCTCAGGAGGGATGGCTCCAGAGCAAACTAATCTATGCAGTAGCCAAATCACTCACTCATAACTTTAATGCCAGTAGCTCACAAAGTAGAATTTTTGCTCACAAGACTCCACAGCTTAGAGGGAGCATTGGTTACATGTTAATTTCCGGTTCAGCCCATTTTTAAGTTTGAACCTTACCTTCCATTCCAGTGTATTTGAAAAAGTGTGCCTTGCACACACCTTGAATAAACACTTGTTGGTGGTAAAGGTGCCACTGGACTCTAAATTTGTTCTATCCAGTATTAAGTAACCAAGTAAGCAATAATCAAATTATAACATGCACATGTTAACCAGCCCTTTAGAAATCCAGCAGGAATG
>NW_015172568.1:696628-800813 GCF_001447785.1 Gekko japonicus
TTCAGCAGCCTTATGGAGTCCCGTTCTTGGAAAGAGATGTGCAGTATGTGAACTATGTTCCTCTCAGGGGTCTTCAGGATGCTGGTGCCACAGCTGGATCAGAGGAAAGGAGGCAAACTTAGGCAGAATCTGTTGGTTCACAGCAGGGGTCGTTTCGTAGAAAAAGAGCTAGGGGAACTCATTAGCATAACTCATTAGCATATGCCACACCCCCTGACATCACCGGAAGTGTGTCATAAGGCCACACACCCCACCCCCAACGGTCCCGGCCACCACCGCCGGCCTTGCAGCTCCACTGCCGAGCCCCATGAGGGACCCCGCGGCTGAATGAGGGCCGGAAGCGGGGCGGCCGGAAGCAGGGGGCGGGGCTTTGTCATGTGCCCCGCCCCCGAACCTCACCCGGAGGAACTGCAATCCCCCGCGATCCCCCCCGAAATGACCTCTGGTTCACAGAATCATAAAGAGTTAAGAAGGGCCCAAAGAAAAAGTCGAGAAAAACCCTCCCCAAGAAAGAGCTTGTCATCCAGTATTCAGTCAATCAAGGCTGCCATATGCTATAAAGAAGAGATATGTTTTCAGGAGAAGGCACCCTGTGAGAGAAGACATATCCTCAGGGGCAATACCACTCTAACCTTTCACAAGATGTCTTAACACCACCCAAATAATATCTACACCGAAGAGAGAGGGATGGGGAGAATGAAAAGGAAAAGCACAGAGCATAGTTATTTTATTTATAGAATTTGTATCCCACCTTTCTACCCTTTCAAGTTATCCCAAATTATTCCAGTGCTGATAATTGTGGGGGTGTGATTAATAAAATATTGGGCAAATTAAGAACAGCTCTGGCTATTATGGGTACAGTTCCTGAAATTCTTTATTTTCACTGCTCTGGAGACCTTCTGTTTAGAAACCATAGCTGAAAACAGAGGCATATGGATACATTTTGGTAGCTATTCCAAAACAGCTGGCTGGAGTCTGGTGCCTCTAGTTTTCTCCCCTGCCATCTGCAATATTCAGTGGATGTTGTTGTCAGTGCTATAGGGACAAAGGCAAGCTAAAGTGATATACCTGAACCACGCTTGCTAGCCTTACTAAACCTCTAAACAATCTTCCTGGCCTTCTGATCTTGGAAACACGCGAAACATTCCCTACTAAAACAAGGCAATAAATAATGTAACATTTTGTTGTACTTTTCTATCTCATGGCCCTTGCTATTTTATTTATTTATTTATTCATTCATTATTGAGATTTATATCCCGCCCCATCCAATATTCAGGTCGGGGCGGCTTACAAGATTAAAATAGAAATACAAACAACAACAATTTAAAACAGTATATCCAATATAAAATATGGTGCTGAAATAATTTACATAAAATCCAAGATGGGCGACGTCCCACACTGGCAGGCCAAGTTCTTCACAGTAGGAGCACCAGGGAGAATGTTCCCCCAGTCCTGTTGAGCGACATCCACCCCTACATGGGGGGGTGGTTGGAATATCATTGATGGAACAGTGGCGGCGGCGGCGGCTCCCCCTCAAAGGCCTGGCGGAAGAGCTCCGTCTTGCAGGCCCTGCGGAACTGCACTAGGTCCCGCAGGGTCCGAGTTTCTTCCGGGAGCTCATTCCACCAGGTGGGAGCCGCCACCGAAAACACCCTAGTCCTGGTTTGGGTCAACTTCACTTCCTGGAGGCCTGGAACCTCCCAGGCTATTCATTAGTATCCCATCTAGATTGTACCAGGGGTAGCCCTATCCAAATTTACAGCTGCCAGAGAATGAGTAAGCCAGTTCCTTCCAGTGGAAGTGTAACTGCCTGCATCTCTAGGCTACATTATATGCCCTGGCAATAGATAGCCCAGGATATCCCGATCTTCTCAAATCTGGGAAGCTGAACAGAGTTGGTGTTGCCATGCAGTCAGATGGGACTATTAAAGACTCTTAAATATGACTTTGCTGAACTGTGAAAAGTGTGTGTCAGGGCAATGGACAGGACTGTAGCCCTAGAGCAGTGCCCTATACTGGACAATGGGATGTGCGCTGTGGCCAGGTGATCACCCAATCTGCCTAAGCGCCATGCCAAGCCAGATGTAGACCCAGGACTACAGAAGCCTTCTGCCACAGAACTCCTGCCCCCACCCCAAGCACCAGGACGCAGACCAGCAGCCCTGACCTCTGTGCACACAGAAAACAGCAGCAGATCACAGAAGGAAACCATGCTCTGCAAAGGACAGATGTTCCTGCACAGAAGCCATGAGGGATTCCCTTCTCCATCACGTAGGTATTCCCCCCCCCCCGCACCTTCATATGTTAACATCACCCGGAACAACACAGATTCCTCTCCTTCCAGAGCCAGCCTGAAACAAAGGATGTGCCCAATGACAAACAATAGAAAGCAATCAAGTCTTTCTGTCACCCATCAAGACCCAGCGGGTCGAAAGCAGTTAACAACCAAGCGAGTAGACGAATGGGTACCTACCCTTAGATGGGTAGGGGGCACCCTCCTCTGACGAGGTGCATGGAGACGGCACAGACGGCGGCAAAACATCGGCGGCGACAGAGCATCTGGCGGTGAAGGCGGAGTGGTGACAGAGCGATCCCTGGTGGCTAGCAGACCATCGCACAGTCGACGGCGGCGAAGGCAGAGACCGGGAGGCGCCCAATGACGTGCAATGCAGGGTGTGGCGGAGCCTGAATCGGACAGAGCCAAGGTCAAGAAGCGGGCAGGAGTCGTGCGCCCTATCATGTGGCCCAAGTCAGGGATTAAGGGTTATTAGAACCACTATATATGTAAACCGCTCAGAGACCCTCCGGGGTTAGGGCGGTATAGCAAGTTGAAAGTATTAAAAAAAATGCCACTGCCCAACATCTGGTCATTAATCCAAAGCACTGGCCCTGCAACACGATTGGTGCTCTTCTTTCTCTCCTTTGTCTCGACTCCTTCCCCCAGAGGTGTCACTCCCAGCCAAATATCAAGTTTACAATTGCCCAATCATTAATCCCTTTTCTGCCCCATTCATAGTTTAAGTTTTGTTAATATCTCCTGGGGACCAGGTGACCACATAAGCTCTAGCCTCAGGTCACATTTTAGGTATATAAGGAAAGCCCTTCTTGAGCTTCTCTCTTGCTTCTTCTTCTGCTAACCCCATCCAACCTTGTTGGTTCCATTCTCAGCCAATTTGGAATCAGTCCATGTGTGTTGCTGGTCAACTCACAATCCCTTTTCCCTTATTGTGTTTTATTCTTCACCGCATGATCCAAGCATCTCGCCGGACAGGTAAAGTATCACCCAACCAACAATATTTCCTGCTCATGCAAACGTCTCTGTATTCTCTAATCTGTATTCTTAGCCCTGTATCGCGTGTGTGAGCGATTTTATATTGTATGTTTGAAGAACCTTTAGTAAAGAAATCATTGCTTTAGCAATACAGCCTCTGCATCTGTTCCTGGGGCCTGGGAACTCTGACTCCCATATACATAGGTTATGGTTCTATAATGCCTATTGCCATTTAATACTCATAATTCCCCACAGTTATTAATAATTAAGGCAATTTGGCTAACATTGACCTTGGCCAGTATTTGGATGGGAGACCACCAAGGAATACCAGGGTTGTGCCATGGAGGCAGGCAGTGACAAACCACCTTTAAACATCTCTTGCCTTGAAAACCCCACCAAGGTTGCCCTAAGTCAGATGACCAATAAAAAAAAAGAATGGCCAATTAAAAAAAGGAATGATCTCATACAGAATGTTATGGAAGGAGGGAAATGACACAAGAACACAGGTAGAGAGGAATCCTTCCTGGTCACAGGAGGCCATAACTCCATTACCAGAAAAGTGCACACATGTAGATTATAATTTGTTAATGTAAACAATTCTGTATCATCCCAACTTCCACACACCTGATCTCCCAAACACTTGTATACTGTAATGCAGTAGATCAGGTGTGTGGAAGTTCGGATGATACAGGATTGTTTACATTAACATTATAACATTAACAAGTATAATCATTCACTTCTTAACATTTTACTTGTGTCCACATATTACTAAAAAAGACCCAGCCTAGCACTGAGGTAGAAATTAATCTAATAGAAACTACTGGATAAGAACAGCATAGCCCTTATTCTGGTGCTATTCATTCCCAGATGACAGGTTTTAAAATGACTATGAGGATGTATTTAAAATATCAAAAATTAGAACCAAAGTTCAGAAGAGACAACCACTGAGAAACCAATTTTGCCGTCAAATAAAATATTTATTTTAATTTTTTTTGCCTTGGCTGTTCTTGAATGGCAGGACCAGCAAACCTAGGCTCTTGCATTCAAATACTGCAGAATGAATACCCTTTAATCATCTTATACCCTGATCATTTCCACATTCTAAGAGGGCAGGGAGGGGTATCTATTCTGCACATTCTTGGACTAATACAGTACAGCACAGCAGGATTTAGGTAGATGTTCCAGCTGGTCAGGAAGTTATGTGGTAGTAGTGTAAAAAGCCTGTGCCACATCCGACTCTCTGTGTCGGTATTCTTCCAATGAAAGGGAAAATGCAAATTACAGGATGCTATCCATGTGAATAGGTTTTTCTCCCCCTATTGTTACCCTGTTAAGCCCTGCTGGGACAAGAAATAAGCAAGCTATCTGAATGTGAATTTGGTGGCATGCTCTCCTGCCTCTATTCATTTTAAAAAAATGTTAAATATCAAGTGCTTTTCTTGTATTTTGACACTCTTTAGAGACTTGCAAATAATTGTGCAAAGCCCTATTTATTTATTATTTAGGATCTTGGATTCTTGCTTTGGATTCCCCCCGCCCTTCTAGCTTAAGTTAACTAGAATTATCACTGGTGCCTTGCAAAACTGGTAGCGAACACTAGATTACCTCTGGACACAAACACATATGGAAGGACGTTCACCACATTTAGTATTCCAGGCTTTCCATTTCTGCATTGCTTGGAAATTTGTCTTCCCTGCCTCAAAGAAGTTTGGCACTCAGAACCCCACCTTTCTGCCATTACTTCCTTACACCTGGGCAGTTCCCTAATTGATAATGTAATTATCAGCCGAGCCATATGACTCCACCTGGAGCATTTCTCAACCTTATATCACAATGTTGATCTTTATTTTAAACATAAAATCGGGCAATCATTTATGTCTCCTGTGCTCTTTGTATTTATTCAAGAATATTTAACGGGAGACAAAAGGTGACTTATTCATTATTCATCCCGAACAAGGGAAGTATGGCAATTTGAAAAGGCTGACATTTGAGCTTTTCGCCAACACTAGCAAAATTATATCCTTCCCATTGTAAATCAATGAAGTAGAATCATTGTGCACAAAAGAATTAAATTGCCTTGTCACTTTAATAAGGCCACCTTATATACACCCTTCAGCCAGTGCCATTGTGCAAAGAAAGGGTGCATCCTTTGCCTCAGCTGCCTTAGATCTCAGTAGGCTTTCCAATTAAATGAACATCCTCTTAGTCTTTTTACTCTACTCCACTCTCAGTAGAGAGGCGGAGCCATGCCAGAATGTCACTGGCAAAATAAAAACCCTCACTATCAGCAGCACAGGTGAACCAACGTGAAGAAACTCTCCTCAAAAAACCTGCCTCTTTTTATTTGCCACTGCTGTAGACATTTAACAAAATGTGAGAGAAACCCTAGAGAAAGGTCTCCTGAAGATTTTGCCCTTTGGGGTTAAGAACAGAAGAGAAAGATGGAACAAATACTAGTACCCTGGGCAGGTAACTGTGAATACTGAAAAGTACCATGAAGGCACTGCATCTAATCAAGCAGAATGACCAAGAAAAGGAACAACTTCTGGCCATTGTTATTTGACTAACTTCAAGCCTGTTATTAGAATCAGACCTAATTTTTGCCAGTCTACCCTGCTCCTTCGAACACTTTTCTTCCTACAGTGTAAACCCTTTCCTTGCCATTTTCACTCTCTATGAACCGCTGGTGTGGGTCTGTTCCTATCCCCAACACAATGGGGAGCACAGCAAACACAGGATGTTCAAACCACATTTTTCTCAGTAAGAGAAAAACTCTCATTAATAATCTCACTAGGGGGGAGAAAGGGGTCCTGATCATGCGTCATATTTCAAACACAGTACACAAACTGTTGCAACACTAAAATTCTTTTAAGCATCAATATTTTTGTACTGTTTTGATAGTTTTCTGGAAAGATACACAACAGCAGAGTTAAGAGAGTAAGGAGGCATAGTCTGAACCCTGCCAACATTTCGAGTCAGAAAATATTTGTGTCAAATGACCTTTTTTCTGAAGGGTATTTTAAGGAGACTAAGCAAAAAAGGTCACTTCTGTAATATGGTTACCATAGTGATCAGCCCTTTTAAAAGACTGGGGGAAAAATTGATGTACATTTGTAATCAAGTAGTGACTATAACAACAAATGGGCTTGATAAAGCAACACTTTGAATTTAATTCTAAGCAAGAAAGATACTGTGCTTGAGATAGCAGGGAATAAAAGAAGCTATTCAAAAAGGCAGACAAAAGGGACCTTTTGGTAACTATTTATGATTAACTGGGAAGCATTTTGCTTGAGAAGAATGAACTTGCGCATAATAGCTGCCAGGTTTCTTCCAAGGTACAATTTCACCACATATGCTGCAATAATGAAGCATTTGGAGCACTGGTTCCCAAACTGTGTGTCGGGGCACGTTAGTAGGTCACAAAAGGGACTGAAGTGGTCCTCAAAAAATTAACCCTCCCTGGCAGATGCCTCTCTCCCACTGTATGCTCTTTGAGGCTGGGAGCCCCATTTGGGGGCCACCTGGCCTCTCTCAGCCAATATATGGACAGCAACATCATACAAGAGAAAAAGTTAAGAATATATTGGGATATCTTCATACAGAATGGGCTATGGGTGCAGGAAAAATCCCAGAGTCACCACTGCTTGCCAGAAACATGACTGGAGTAAATGCAGGGCAGTGGGGGCGAGAGGCAATAGATTAACTGGATTATCCTGTTACTGCAAAAGGGGATGACTACCGACTAAGAAAAGGCATAGATGCCTTGGAGCCTTCAGTGAACAATGATTCTAATTTTAATCTGGAGGGGGAAAACTTTCTCAGAAATGTGAAGACGCTGATATTCCCAGGGCGGCAGTGTCGTGTGTTGTACCACACACATTCCCCATCCTTGTTTTCTTCATGTTCTACTTGGTAATAAATAAAAGCCCAAGTTTAAGGCAACCATGCGATGTAACAATGCAAAGCTGAGCTGATATTTCACCAGCCAACCAAATGATCAGTCTCTAATTATGCAGAGGCTTCAATGCCTAATGCTCCAATTCTTGGAAGTGCTCGGCAGGAACAGGCCTTTTGCATAATGCTTTAGGTTTGAAGAGCTGATCCAGATATATTACAAACAGGACTTTTGCCACTGACTGCAGTGAGATGTGGAACTGCATCCACAGCGATTTTCCTTTTAATCCTACTCACTAGATACTCATGAGCTTGGAAACAACCTCTTACAGCCCACTACCGAGGGTGAGTCTGATGTCATGGATTGGTCTTGGAGTCAGAACTTTTGCTTCTCTGTAACATTTGATTAGAACTCACTTGGATATCATTTTCAGAGGTGGCTTTTACAGCAACCACACCATTTTTCTGTCCTTTGGTCTTTTTGCATGCTGCTGTTAACCTGGTGCGTGCCTTGCACAGCACGTACACTAAACTATTCATGTTAAATGTTTTTAGCTTGAAGCTTAAGACGTGAGCTGAAGGAAATCTGAATTAAAAACAACAGCATACAACCTCGGTTGAGCACAGTGTACAGAACACTTCTCAGAAGTAACCAAAGCTGAGGATGCAGTAAGAGGCAGTAAGAGGATGTGGTTTACCAGGCCAGGCCATCTGACCTCCTGGTGTGAAAGCAAATACATGCCCCCTAACAACAGAAGGTTTTTCTCTCACAGATACTCTGGCATAGAAATGACCTCAGTCATTTTGCTCCTCCGATCAGTTATGCTACATGATCTACACAAAACACCCTGAGGTTTCTTGCAATGATAAGTGTACAGGGACAGACTAGAGAGAGGACCCACTTACCAGAGGGCAGGTTGTGTTGCTCATGAGGAAAGCCCTGAGGCATGGCTGGAAGAAAAGGCTACAACAGCAGCTCTGAGAAGCTGGCTTGTAAAAGGCAAGGCAAGAAAAGCACAAGGTGGACCTGGTGAGGGCTAACAACCACGGAGATAGGCTAGGCCAGCAGCTATTAGCAGCAGCTGGAAATAGGTTGGGGGAGGCAGGTCAGCCAAGCCACAGTACTTGTAAAGGCGAGGTTTAAAAGCAGTAGTGAGAAGCTTGTTGTGGGTGGGCTGATGGAGCAGTAAGGGGAGCTTTTGAGCCATGAGGCAGGAAAAGTGGTGTCAACGACTTCCTTGCACTGTAGGGCTGAAGAACTGAATAAATGACTGGAGAATTCTGGGTGTGCTTGGGGAAATGGACTCAGTGGATTCTAGGCACTTATCCAGCTGGCTATGGGATGCAATACTACAGGTCAGCTGAGAGACTCCCAGTCCTTCCACAACAAGATATATAGGGTTGCCAACTCTAGTTTGAAAATATCCTGGAGATTTGGGGAGGGAACCTGGTTTTGGAGGAGAAGGGACCTCAGAAGGTTATAATGACATACAGTCAACCTTCCAAAGCAACAATTTTTCCCGGGAAACTGATCTCTGTAATTTGGAGATTAGTTCTAATTCTGGGAGGTCTCCAGGCTGCACTTGAAGGTACTCTAGTACTAGGAGATGTTGGTTTATAAGCCTTCTGAACATGTCTTGGTTCATATGCATACAAAAGGAATGAGAACTATCCTCCATCATCCTTTGTGCATTGCAAAGAGTTTTGAGATAAACAAAGACCATGTTTGATCTTTTTAGGATTTTACCCCTTGCCAATGAATGCAAGGTATCACGTTTGAATACATCATGATAAAAGTTTTGACTTGCACATGCAAAGCTAGAATATAAAAGAGAAAGTTTCTAGCCTAGGCTTCTCTCTGGTATGCTAACATACATATCTGAGGAGAAAGACACTGAACTAGGTGCCCAGTGGGAGTTTAACAACAGGCACCATCTTAAGCCATGCCCACTGCTTCAGCCCACTGACTCCTCCCACAGCAGCTAACCCTCCTTCCCTCCTCAGTCCCTTGGCAACCGTAAACACAGCACATCCTGGGGTGGAACGGGCCTGCTTTGGCTTGCAGGCTGTTTCACCTAGCCCTGCAAGGTTTTCTCAACACCTGGAGAGGCTTTTCTTTCTCTCCAGTAACCAGCCACTATTGCCTAACCTTTGTAGGAATTGCCTGCTGGGAGGGTCAGGACTCCCAGCTTCCCTTCCAAGTTCTGAGGCCTTGCCTCTGTGTCTCCCACTGCCCGGCACCTAGTCACCATGGGGACCATTTAATGCCTTGTGTGCCCCTGGAGGAATAGCCACTTGCCAACTGACTGCTTCCCTCCTGGCGCTCCTTTTAAAATAGCATGTCCAAGATGGTGGAGGTCTATATGGTATAGAGAACCACTACTAGTGTCAAAAGTTATAAAGTATTGATTAAAGAGAAAATGTTCCCAAGCTTACTTTTAGCACAGTACCAGATTGAGCAAGGGATTCAAAAGAAATGGGTAAAATGCAATTCCTCTGTCCCTCTCTCTATACATGCCCTATCATATGTTAAAATATAGGACAGGCTCCTTAGCTTAGGATGTTATAGATCTCTACAGAGTTTCCTATACTTTGAAGCTTCCTCCAGCTTTCCAAGCCGGCACATGGTTAATGTCCACCTCCTCCAGACTTCAGTTAAGAGTTCTGTCTGCTCTGATGGACTCAGCACAAAAGAGACCTTCCTTCTTGCTTCCACAAGTTTTATCTTCTCTCTTTTCTGCACCTACTGACCGGGTCAGGCCGGGTCAGAGAAGCTTTTCTTGAAGGTTCTTCAGGAATTTCTTCCTGGGGTCTTAGTTTTTAATTCCTCCAAATCTCTGTTCCCCGCTTTAAGGGGGTAGCTTGACCATCCCATTGTCTACCCCTGTATAGAAATATTGATTTCTAAAAATCCATGCCTTCTCCTGTGATGTCTTTCTGATAACATGCTGTGTCTTGTTTCCTGTTGAAGCCAAATGGCCAGTCCATTTGGCCAGAGAAACTTCATAACCATGCCATATAACCACACATTATTTTACACCTCTAAGGGAAGAGGCAGACCTGATGGCGTCTGGCTCTGCCTCACATGCAAAAAGTCACGTCAGCAATGGAGAAGCTGGAGTTTGGGGTCATGTGACTGCAGGTGTGGTCTCCAAACTTCTAGCCAATCCTATGTTGCAGCCATGACAACCAACAATTGGGCACACCCATGCCCACTCACAATTGGCTAATAGCCACATCTAATTTGTGACTAGAATTGGGCTATATTTGTTCAATCCCAATGAGAGAGTATTGTGTGCTTGCTCTCTGCTCCTGCTGTCTCTGCTTGTTTTATCACACCTGAAATGCAGCCCGTGAGGGACAAAGGACTGGCTTTGTGAATTGGACCACATCGTTGAGCAAAGATGTATTTTGCCTTCAAAATCCCTTGGACTGTTTGGATATTCCTCAACTTGGTAAATATGTATCTTTTACTGTGTAATTAAGGCAAATCGCCTTAGGCTTGTTATTTTGGTAAACTCTGATTGTCTGTTTTAAGCTCTGTACTGAATAAAAAAATATTCTTGTTTCTAAATGGTCTTTGATGTTGTACCTGAATTTCAAGGCTAAATCTTGTGGCCTAAACGCTCACCATATACACTACTATTGGAGAGTAAAAAGTGTGCATTCAAGGCTAAATCTTGTGGCCTAAACGCTCACCATGTACGCTACTATTGGAGAGTAAAAAGTGTGCATCTCTGGGAATGAGTTGCTAATGTGTTAAATTCCAGATACCGTTAAATTCCAGATACCAACTGAGAGTTTGAACCTCTAATCTCAGGTTGGGGGGGGGGAACTGATGTAGAGGTTCTGGCGGCATATGGTTCTGAACCCAGAGAGGGTTTAGCCTACCTTTTGGGTTGTTGTTTAACGTACTGCAAAAGGTACAGGGTTCCCTCCCATTCCTGGACTGGCTTGGGTGGGAAAAACCTGTACAAGACCCATGAGCATTTGTATGAAAGCTGGCTGGGGTAAGTCTGGAAAGCAATTGAACTTACTTCCCCCCTTCCTGCTTGTTCTTTGCCCAGAGAGGGGGGAAATTTTTTTTTGCTCAATTCAAACCTCCAAGAAAAAATGCATTCCTTCACCCCTCCAATAGAGCTTCCAGAATTCTCATGAGAGGAATTTGTGTGCGCATTCTGAGCATTCCATTGGGCTTGTGCCTCTTGTCACACTGTGTTTAAGGATGCCTTGGGAAGTGAGGAGAGAAGGAACTGCTCTGTGCGTAGGTAGGAAGGAGCAGGTGAGGTAAAGCAGAGAAGGAAACAAAGTTTGGCAGGGAAGCAAGACAGCACTGACAGTGGAGGCTGTCACACACACACACACACACACAGCTATACCCTTGCCATCCCTAAGACAGTTACACAGTACTGTTATTCCACTGGCAACTCTTCTCCCGGGGCTGCTCCATCTGCTTTACTGGTTTGGTTTGCAACTTAACAAAGTCAGAATACAAGGTTTGCTTTTTCACAATTATTTCAGGATGCAGAAATTTTACAAAATGTATGGTCCTCTGGCCATTTGAAAAGCCAGATTCATATATAAAATATAAGGTTTTAGGAATTCCAGTGAAGACTAAATAGTAACATGGAACAAGACGGAATGCTTTAGAACATAGCCAATTCCAGGCAGCGGAAAGAAATATTTCTTTCATCACCTCAAGGGACGTATTTTCATCTTCACTATTTTGAGTTGTATCTGCAAAAATAAAATCATATAAAGATATAGATCATCAATCTTCACCAGCAAGATTTTTGTTTTATTTGGGGGGATCTAGTAGAAGATATGATGCATTGGCCATCGATAGCCTTTGACAAATATTCTGAAAGGGCAGGTTGGGAAAGACACGTTTTGTTGTGAAACCGTGGATGAATCTTTCAGAAACTGAATACTGGCTTCATCCCATGCCTCACACCTCTAATCTGGGTGTAGCCAACCATCTGCACTAGGAGGGTCTGTAACCATTCCAGGTGGGGTGAAACCTTCCCTAGCTAACCTGTGCAGGAGGGAGGAAGTGGCATCATGGCTGCTCAGCCCGGCTGGGGAGATTCCAGCTCATAGACTAAATAAATTTTCCATCCTTCCTTCCACTCCTTTCAAGCCTCCTGCTGTGCTCACAGACACAACAGCAAAAGGGGAGCTATTTTACCAGAAATTCCTTTCTTCTGAAAATAGGTTCTCACTCATTAAATAAAAAGTCATGTCATAAAAATAAATATAAGCCTAATAAATCAAATCAAATTTAAAAAAAAAACCACTTTAAAAACAAAACTTATAAGTGAAGGAAAATGCCTTAGATGGGCAGTGCATCTGCAGGTTCCCTCCTGGGTACAGCTCTGTGCTTTAGATGCTTCAGCCTCAATAATAGAAACCGTTTTTCTGTTTCATCAGCAAATTATATAGTGCAGAAAAGAGAAGGCTGCTTGCTGCTTCTTCAGACCCTTCAAAAACAGAATGTGTCATACTTTCCTTCCTCCGTTGCATCTGCAACCCTCTACTCACAGCCTAAAATCTTGCATTAGGCATACCAGAAGCTTTGGCTGGAGACTGCAGGAAGACATGATGGCATCACTAAATGGTGGCTATTTTACTTCTTGACCAAGGAAGTTTAACGTGTTGCTAGTGACCATGTGGCTCTTAACAGATGCAGGTTAAAACAAACACATTCCCCCATCCTCTAAAACTGGGAGGATACGGTCTGAATCTGCTTCCCCATAAGTATACCCACAGGTAGGTTTGAGGAGGAACAAAATTGGAATTATAGATACTCTTTCACTTCCACACATCTCAGTATCTATTTTGAATACTCCAGTTATCACTGCAGGATAAGGCAATAGTAGCCACATGTTGATTTATTCCCTGAACCTGGCAATATACAACAGATGCTTACTTTTCATATGCACAATGCTCATTTTCACCATCTTGATTCTAAGAATCAGTAGTACTGGTACTGGTATCAGTACTACTTGTGTCACTTAGATTCTCCTTTTCAGCTGACTTGTCCTTTTTAGGTAAGGTTTTATTTTTAGGCATCTTCTTACTTTCACCTGCAAAACAACTAAATGGAGAATTCATGATTTAACATTTTACAATAGCTTGAGTTCATAAGGCATATTACTGAATTCAAGAGGGCAATACTAGACTAGTGGCTTTCAAACAGCAGGAGGGGGAGACGAAGATGACAAAGAGGACAACGAAGAAGAAGAAGAAAGTCTGAAAACTACTTTACAAGAGGAAGAAGGGGCAAGCAAGCACAGAAAATAGTTTAGCAAAAGTTTAGCAAGGAGTTCACAATCCTTCTGTTGAAATTACCACATTAGGATATTACAATTTCTGCCTTATATAGTGACCAGTGTTCCCTCTAAGCTGAGTTAGTGTGAGCTAGCACACAGTTTTTTAACCTCTGGCTCACACATTTTTGTCTTAGCTCAGTAAGGATGGCTTTAGAGCAAGCTAATTGATGCAGCAGCCAAATCGCTCGCTCACAACTTTAATGCCAGTAGCTCACAAAGTAGATTTTTTGCTCACAAAACTCCACAGCTTAGAGGGAACATTGATAGTGACTATAAACAAATTGTCTATCTATAGGAAGTTTAGCATTGTGGGTAGCCTAGACTCCATTGTGGGAAGGGAGGGGTCAGTCTTAGAGGGGGTGCTGCATATTTTTTGGATATGTCCCCAGATTCAACATTTTTGGCAAACTGTAGTTCGATATATCAATGAGATGGGGCAGAGTAGTATTCTTCTGAAACTTCAAGTTACACAATTTGATTATCTCAAACAGTATGTAACCCCATAGGCACAGAGCTCTGAGTTCACTCACGGCTGCAAAGACGACAATAGCGGCAAATCAGAAGCAGACAGAACCCCACCTAGAAGCAGCAACTGGTTTCACTGTGTTTGGCCTGTTGTGCTGCTGTCAAAACTGACACAGTATCAAAGATATCGAAGAAATAATTCTTACAGTCAGGACTCTACTGGTAGCAGGAGCTCCTTTGCATATTAGGCCACACACCCCTAGTGTAGCCAATCCTCCAAGAGCTTACAGTAGCCCCAGTAAGAAGAGCTCTGTAAGTTCTTGGAGGATTGGCTACACTAGGGGTGTGTGGCCTAATATGCAAAGGAGCTCCTGCTACCAGTAGAGCCCTGCAAAGTTTAAATATGTTTAATGAATGCTGGAACAAGAATTAATATAATTTTGTTTTGTTTCTTTCTTTGTATTTTCTTTATACATCTCTGTGATAAAACTCTGGTAAAGCTAGGAACCAGACAAATTTCTCGGTCCTATTCTAATGTATGAATCATTGACTGCCCTTTTAGAATAATTGAATCACCAAATTAGCAAGTGCCTCCAATTAATTACAAACATTATAAACGAGCTACAACATAATACAAACAAGGTTAAGCAAGAGTAATTTGTTTGTGTACATTTAAGAATCTAAATAGCATTAATCCCAGTTCCTTAACTCACATAAGCCATTTCTATAGAGAACCATGTATGCCATAATAACCCATTTTATCTGTTCTACATTCCCAAATCTTAGTTTCTTCTTCTTTATATGTGAAGGTCTTCTTTGGCTGATCAACATTAATAAGCAAAGTAACCCTGCTCTGCTCTTTACTAGGAATATTTTCTTGGAACTTCTTTCTGGAATGTACTCAAGAATCTATGGAAAACTATTAAATGGTCAAGTTGAACAAAAGTTTAGTCAACTCACCGATACAGCACAAATAAAACGAAGCTCACGCAGATGAACAGTATTAAGCCAACAAATGCTTTCATGTATTCTAAAAATAAAAAGCAATAATAATCAGAACTCTGATTAAAAAAAACACTCTATCCTATTTATGCTGCTTAAATACACAGCTGTGATACAAGCATAGCACAGAGTTTGTTTCAAACCTTTCTAGCTGCCTTCTAAATACTAAAGTTATAAAAGCAGCATTTACAAACCAAAGCCAGAAAACAGCTACTCACACTTGAATTAACACAACCATAACTATTACCTAGGGCCTGGGAAAACAGAAATCTCTTCACTTATCTCCTAGAACACAAGATAATAGATGATAGGCAACTGATGTAGGCAGAATGTTCCATCCCCAAAGAAAAGACTTTATCTCTTGTGGCCACCTGGCAGACTTCAGAAGATGGAGGGATATGGAAATCATTGCCAAAGATCAGGGTTGCCAGCCTACAGGTGGGGTGTAGAATTACAACTGATCAGTTCCCCCAGAGGAAACAGCACCTTCCCTCCATTCTTCCAGGCAGCATCCCCAAATTCCGAGGAATTTCCCCAGCCAGATTTGGCAACCCTAGTTCAGGTGTTCCCAGACCACGCTCCATGTCTAGTTTTGGAGGAACCTGGGAGTGCATATCAGATTCGGAAATACTCTCCTCTTTTTCAGCTGGATGTTTAGCTGCATCTTATCTATATACTGGAATAAGTGTATAAAAATACACATTCACAAGGATCTATGAAAAGCTTTACAGCTGTCATATCAGATGGACAGTTTGTCTTCAAGGGAAGCGCTACAAACAGACATTTACATCCCTTGAAGCTACAGAGGCAACCCCTCCCCCCCAACCACCATTTTAAAAAGGATCCTGGGGAGGAGAGCTGGATTCAGAATGCACAAGTCCAATTTCATTTCCCTCCCCCCACCTTTTAAGCCCCACACTCCCCCCAAACATTTAGAGGCAGCATACACAGGTAATCTTCAGCGCTAGTTGGGGAGGTGGGGGGGGAGACAAGGGTTAACTTCCAAAATATTGTATTTTCTCCATTATTTTGGGATTCCCCCCACCTGGAGGGCTCGTTTCTGCCCGTCTAATCCCTCTACTTTTTAATGCATAATATATTTGTACTTCACTAATGTAAAAAGTTATAATTATATGGAAATACAAGCAGCTACCAAGCTGTGATCCACAGAAATGACAGACTGTCTCTGATCTACACCTAATGGAGTGTTGAGCTTTTCCCTCTCAAATAACTGCCTCCTTCCCTGTAGGGCTGCTATTCCCCAGTTGGGGGCAGAGGATCCCCTGGTTTTGTGGGCTCCTGCCCACCACCGGCCAGCTGTCCTTTGGGAGGAAATTCCCCCCGCAAAACAGTGACGTCACCTGAAATAAACACGACATGCCTACGTCACCCGGAACTGATGTAGGCATGGTGATGTTGGGGGGGCAACACTCTGGTTTTTGGGCAGAACTCTATGGGTTGAGGCTGATTTTACCATAGAGTTTTGCCCCAAAAACAGAGTGTTGCCCCTGACATTGCGCGATGTGCCTACGTCACTTTCAGGTTATGAAAGATATGGTTATATAAACTGCATACGGACTCGTTTCAACATACTGCCAGGCCTGAAAGAAGAACGGCCTGACTGTGATTCAGTTCAGACTACCTCACCAGCACGCTTCTGCAATGGCCTCTTCAGTGTGGTGTGAAGCCAGCCAAATCGACTTTCCCACTGATCTTTATTTCATTTATTTATTGACTGATTGATTATAGTTTCTCCCACCCTGGATCCAAGCTGGTCAGGGCACTATAAATACCCCCCCCCTGCTTTATTCTCAAAGCTATTGAAATAAACAGGATAGGCTGAGAGATGGTTGCTGACCCCGCCACAGAGCTATCTGTTCCAAGTTGGAAGAGGAGGGGCGTGCCCTATTTCCAGCACAAACAAAACCTGCACAATCCACTGAGTAGGTATGTCAAGATTCTACAGGATTCCTGTATTTGTTTATTACTTAAGCATTTGTACCCTGCTTTTCTTCCCAGAAGAACCCAAAGCAGCATACAGTACCAAAACAACAACAAAACCCTTACATACGTAAACCAATAAATGACAAGCTATATCTTGGGCAGTCCTGGACTTGTTTGCTGGCTCATCTGAAGGCATGGACTATGGGCCACAGGCAAAGAGTCAAAGGCCAAAGAGTCCTTTGGATCTTGACCTTCCGCTCACACCTAAGGCCTCATCTAAGATTTACAGGTGCCTGAACGGGGGGGGGGGGGGGGTGTGGTGCAGCTAGTAAACGTGTCCTTCCCACTCTTTTCCTTCCTGTTTAATCACAAAGGTAAGATCCATGGTACCTCCAGGCTTCTCTGGGGTAATTACGAAGTCAGTTTGCCAACACCCCAGAGAAACGTAACCTTCTGGAATCAGCTTTAAACCCAAAATACTCTTACGCGAAGCAAGGAGAAATGAGAGTAATGGATAAAGCACACACAAGAGTTCTACAGCAAGGCAGGTTTCACTGAAGACTCCATTATATCTTACTTACCTGGCACAGCTTTCTTATAGCAAGCTTGTTTATAGAAGCAGCATCCTAACTCCGAACACTCAATTCTTGACACATTTTCACGACATATTTCATAAAAAGGGAGTTCGCACACTATAAGAGCAATACGAAAATAAGAAATGGTAAATAACTTGGGCTCTTTTTGTAGCAGGAACTCCTTTGCGTATTAGGCGACACACCCCTAATGTGGCCAATCCTCCAAGAGCTTACAGTAGCTCCTGTAAGAAGAGCTCTGTAAGCTCTTGGAGGATTGGCTACATTAGGGGTGTGCCGCCTAATATGCAAAGGAGTTCCTGCTACAAAAAGAGCTCTTAAGTAAATATCATGAACTGTATTCAGTGGCATATACCCAGCCATTCAGTTTCAACGATGTAATGACACGTCTTTGGTAGAGGGGGTGGCAATTTCTGCCCATTTGTGCCACTGCAGATACTTTTCCCCCCCCCCAAGTGCTGTCCCACAGGGTCTGTTGACACGCAGGAACAAATTTGCCAGTGTGTGTGTGTGGGGGGGGGGGGCGACAGGGACTCAAGGCCTAACTACATGTTACATTTTCTCCCAGGTCAACAAAATCAGATTGTGTTAAGAGTTCATGATGGGACACTCTCATAGGCCCGTTTAGATTGGGATTGCAGTTTGAAGGGAGAAAGAGTTTAAGCCTTCCTCCCACACCATTTCCCTGATCCAAAATGGCCTCAAAGATCTGCTGTTTCCTCCAGTGGGAAACCTACACATACCCATTCAAGTACATAAGCAACCCCAGGGTTGTTTCAGATTAGGAAAACAGGGAAGAGGAAGACGTCCCCACAAAACTGGCTAGAAGAAGGATACCCGAAGCCTTTCACAAACTTGATATGTTAGGTGGTGCCTAGTACTAACTGCAGTCAGATACTGTGTGCAGTTTGTATGTGCAGCTTCTAGGTTACATATAACCATGTGGACAGAGGGAAGAGAGAAAATGAAGGTCCAGTTATGTATGGCTTCTGTGACTGGCTCTTCTGATATCACCTTTACTGTTAGAAAGCTTCTGCAAGCCCCCTCCCCTAAATTTGGTTCAATGGATGCACTGCCACAGGGAGAGACTCACCTTTTCTCCCCTGGATAATTTACACAATAAAAGCCCCCGACCCCCAGTTTTATCAGCCCACCGGGGAAAGGGTGTCTGTAACTGGGATCCAGCCAGTGTGCATCCTTCACATGTTTGGTATAAAACTCTATTTAATCCTTTTTTCATGGCTCTTTGGAGATTTTCTTCAAATCGGGATTCAAAACAAAATACTAATCAGGCGTGATTATTTTACCAACAGGTTGTGTAGTTCTTTTCTGCCGGGAGGGTGTCACTTCTCCATGACCTACTTAAGCATCTGTTTTCATTTAGATCAAAATATGTTATGCCAAACCATCCGAATGACCTTGACATATCAGCAGAGATTGGGGCGTGGTTCAGTTCCAGATGCCTTTATTCTGGCTCCCATAATTAAGATCCTGAGGTCTCAGAAGTATCTGCCTTTGTTATGGCTTGCCCCAGCCCGTCCTTGGAGGAGGAGGGCTCATCCCTAGAAGAGATGCCACAAGGGGGACAAGGGGCCCCGATGGACCCCCATTACACTTCAGACTCCTGCTCCCCCCCCCCAGGATCTTCAAGAGAATACCTCACACCATCTCTGTCGCCACTGCCTACTATCCAAGGTGCAGGCAGATCAGAAGCCAGCTCCCATAGAAGAGACAGATCCTCAGGTAGATCAGGACTACCTTGTGTGGCTGCCCCTTTCTGCCCCCCTGTAGCAAAGGGCGGTGGGAAAGTAGGGACTGAATGCTGGACCAGATATAGGACCTTACAGGACCTGCACTGACAGGATTAGGGGCTTCTCTCTCCTTACCGGAAGGGATGGACCAGCAGCCTCCTTTATGACTCCTCAGTTGACTTTTTAGCCACAGCTGGTTAAACAGCTTCCTATACTAGCTTGTGCTGGACAGCTCCCAGTCTCTAGCTCCCCAGGCCCTTCCACACTTTCACTGTCCCTTAGAACTCTCCTCCTATTAGCGCATGCTGCTAAGAATCAGTTGTGACAATGCTCATCGCACCCACCTTGTTTGTAAACAAATGCAAAGTCATTCTCCTTTCAAGACATTAAGGAATGTGACTGTGGAGAGATCTAGTTGTATTGCTGTCAGTTGGGTTTGACCGGCTGGAAATCTCAGGATAATTCCAGGTTAATTAAAGAAACGGATGGGAGTTTGGGAACTGAAATGTCTCCTGAGGCATTGTCTAACTTCAGGCTTAAAATAAGGCCGAACCTGCTCAGCTACTGATCGAGGGTGTTTCGCATTTGCATCTCAACAGCTATAATTGGTCTCTTGATGCTTTTAGATTGTATTCTAAAATATACAGTGATTTGGAGGTCTTATGATATCTTTATAGTCATCAGTGGAAATGTCTGAAGAGATTTTATAATGAAAGGAAGATTATCAAAGCCTATATTTGCATATTTGTTTACCACATACATGACCATCTGGGTTTTTTTTTAAGTTAATATACAAATTTGCTTTTATATACACACACAGGTCTGCATTAGTGAGGTCGTGCTATCACAAAACATCAACCATAAAATAAGGATCAATGAATAAAGGTTAGAGGTAGAAGCGTCAAGATGATGGGGCCTCTATATCCTGTTCCTGTACCAAAATTAGAACGCCTATGTGCCCCAAGGCACCTTGGTGAAACAAACATAGTGTACAGGCCCACTAGTACTTAAGCCTAGAGTTATTGTTTTTAATGTGTGCCTGCCTGATCCTAAGGGCATGGGACACAAGGGTTGCCATGGCCAGCGTCACACTTCTGCCATTGCCATCCAAAAGATACGGCAGATGAAAATCATGCGAGCAGAAGGGAAATTGGCTCTTAAAGAAGAGTACAGATGGCAACTAAATAGGAAATGGGATAAAGTTTCAGCTACTACTCTGACACAAACGCAAAGTCTCCAGGGACAGCTAGTATCCTCGCAGTGACCTGCCAATTCTGTGAGTGGTAAAGCATTTGTTCTAGCCAAGAAGAATAGTTGGCGAAAAAGTGGAACTGTTAAAAAGGTAAAATAACATGGCAGAACAGGCAAAAGAGGGGCTGGAAGAGAAACAAGCCCTGACCTGGATAGCCCAGGCAAGCTCGATCTTCTCAGATTTTGGAAACTAAGCAGAGTCAACTCTGGCAAGTATTTGGATGGGAGACCTTTTTGAAATACCAGAGGCGGGAGGTTAGGGCAGGCTTTTCTCAGCCACCTCTCTGAATATCCTCCAGGCCCCCAGTAGGGGTCAGTCACCAGAGGTCACCATGACTTCCCGGTGCACACACACTCATACGCACACACACACATGAAAAATACAAAGAGAGAGAGAGAGAGAGAGAGAGAGAGAGAGAGAGAGAGAGAGAGAGGAACAAGTACCTCTTGGCATTTAAATGAATGGCCTCCTGATCTAATCTCAGCAAACCTTCTAATTTCTGAGACATCCATGGGGGACAGATGCTGGTTAAACCCCCGACTCAGCAGCTTGTCTTCCATTAACGTATCCCAAGATGATTGATGGGAGTCAAACTGAGTCCATTTTAAAAGCTCAGATAAGGACTCACATTGTACCAGAAAGAGCTTAAATTTTATTGCAGTTGCCCAGGCCATAAGAGAAATTTGGCTACAGCCTGTTTCCAGATAGATTTGGCGGCTTGCAGAAGTTTGTGCATGAAAGAAGCCCACACGCTCTCCAACCTACTTAAGGCTGCAGACATCCAAATAGGCACTCCATATAATAGGAAGAATTTTTGCACAGTAAATCTCCACTACCATGGGAACTGATTGACCCCCCATACTGAAAAAAGAATCACAGAACAGCAGCTAAGGGGACTTTCATTCCTTCCAGGACACGATTAAAATGAGTAGACCAAGTCCTGTAAGCTGTAAAAGAAGGGCCTCTATATCATTATAGCGCAAAACCAAAATAGCTGATTTTTTTTGCCAGATTATAAATGCCCTTTTAAAATTATTGCGATCATGTGCTCATAGGGCTAAAAAATAGACAGAATTTTTTAAAAAGTTATATATTGTGAGAAAGATTATGTAATTTGTATGCTGCCTCAATCTACTTCTCGTGTGCTCATTTGCAGTCAATTATATATATAATTAATCTTCAGACAACTCATTCATAATTCCTTGTCCGCTTTGGAAAGTGTGATGTAAATTTGACTGTATAATGAACGACAGAATTTGCCCACTCAGAGTTGCATGATATTACTCATGCACACTTCAACTTGCCCATTCTTCCTGTTCTAGTATGTTCAGTTTTACTCCTTGCAGCTGTATAGGTAGCTTCCACCAGGGGGAGCTGCCCAGCAGGTTGTATCTTCTGTGCAAAAGACACTTTACAAAGTATAGATGATTTAACTGTGTAATAATCTTCATACTTTTACTGTTTTGGCCCATAAACATTCAATGATTACATAAGAAAACACCAAGGCACAGTAAAGCTAAGCAAAATTATTCCACAAATTTTATTCCCCCAAAGATGTTTAAGCAAGTTTCTTTAGAAAACGAATCACATTACAAAAGACAGAGTTAATTTTACCCCATTATTATGTAGGTGGATTTAATCAAGAATATTCCAGTCAGTAACATTCATTTCGATTTAGATTGTTCTTGGACCCGGAAAGGAGTCACATAAAACCATCAGTGTCTTAGGAAAGCCAAATTCATTACCAGTATCTTAGAGGGAATCAATGCGCTGGGTACCAGTGTTTTAATTACAAAAAATAGATCTCCGGGATAATTTTTGATGCATACAGAAAACTTCACAAGAAATGTGGGATACCGATTTGTCATTCTGGGGTCCAACTGGCGCACTCTTACATCTTCAATTAAAAGGTTCTCAGGTAGGAGCAGTATTCTGAAAGGTCTTTTTACCTGAGACCTTGAAGAGCTACTTGCCATCAGGGCATATAATGCTACACAATGGACCAATGGTTTTGTGCAGAATAAAGCTGCTTTATCTGTGCCTGAAATAACTCTCAATTATCAGCTGCCTTAAGGTGATGACATAAGCATTCTTCAAATGAAGAGAGGAAGTACATTGGCAGATGGCCACCACATGGTCTCCATCTGTGATACAAATTACTTGTTTGCACGATGTCCTAAATGGTCCTTGCTACTCTATCATTTTCTGAGGACAAGAAAATTATGGGTTCTGGGTTTCCTATAGAAAAAATACACAGAAACTATCCATCGTGCTAAGCAAGGCAGTGCTTGGTGGCTCACGTAAATACCATTAAAAAAGAGCTTTCTGGAATAACATTATCTAGAAGATGACAAATCAAGCAACTTAGGGTGGTGCTCCTGTATGTTTTATAAGCAGATAGATAGGATTCCCCTGAGATTACAACAGGAAGAATAAAACTAGAATTGGTTTAAGTGCACCTTTTATACTCCTCTGATGACTATTGATGCAGATGCTTTATATTCCACCTCTCTAGAGACCTACTTCAGGCACTTCACAAAGTAAAAACAATACAATAAAATCAGATAAATGGAGGAGGAGGAGGAGGAGGAGGAGATTGGATTTATACCCCGCCCTTGACTACCCAAAGAAGTCTCAGAGCAGTTTACAATACCTTTCCTTTCCCACAACAGACACCCTGTGAGGTAAGTGGGGCTGAGAGAGTTCTGAGAACTGGCCTTGAGAGCTCTGAAAGAACTTATGACTGACCCAATGTCACACCAGCAGCTGCATGTGGAGGAGTGGGGAATCAAACCTGGTTCTCCCACATTACAGTCACTACACCAAACTGGCTCTCTTTATTCTTCATATTATATATCCATATTAAAACAAGCCATAAAAACACAAGCCATTAAAAAGCCATCAGGCTGGAGGTAGACAATAAAAACAGCTCAAGCAGATGGAACCCTTTAGAGGAAAGGGTGAGTAGAAACATTTTGGCCCAACACCTAAAGAACAAAGTGGTAGTCACCATGTGGGCTTGAAGGAAGCAAGCACTCCAAAGAGGAAGTGTTATCACTGAGAGAGCCCTGTGTCTGGTTGCCACCTGAATGTGTATAAGAAGCTACAACATCTAATTACTTTTAGGTTCAGAAGCCTTGGTTCTAATTGTCCATTAAATGGGGAATGTTTCTCCCATCCACCTAAAACTGGGCAAAGAGGATTTCTTTTGTGCTACAGTCTTGGAAAAATCAAACCCAAGTAGGATGGAAGAAGTTATAGCCAGAAACGAGTTTCCCAGTGAAACCAATGGAAACAAAAATCACTTTAACAAATAAAGACTGGTAATACTATAATAATGATCAATAAAGCTATGTAAAAATATTTTTAAAATCATACTCTCCTAAGAAAATTGGCTGTGTGCACTTTAACACCTTTCCTTCAATTGCTTATACCAAACCCAGGGTGAGATAAATGGGTAGTGTTATTCCTGTCTTGCCCTGAAGGGAAAGAATGGCCCAACAAGTTTAGGAATGGGGACAAACAGAATGCATCCGTGCATTGGAGTTGTGAACAACATATTAATCCAGACCATTAAGCACACTGCAGGTATCTTGGTTTTCAGAACATTTCCTGGCAGACATTACTGCAGAAACTCTTGGTCTGCAACCCAACCTTAAACTTGAATACACTACGAAGTTGTTTCATAAAAACAGTCTCTGTTTATAGTAGGGTCTTAGGCCCAATTCCATACTCGGCTCCATTCTTACCTGCAAAGTCATGGAAAACATTAGCATCTCTTTTCTCCAGCTGAAGGCTCAACGGTGAATACTTTGTTGCCCTTTCCATCTTAAGAGGCAATTTAACATGCGCAACAGGAAGCCAGTGTTAGGAAATACAATATGAAAATAAACCTTGGATTCAGCCTAAGTACTTCCAAATCCTTTGTCCACAGGATTAAAGAGACTGGCCTGTAAGAAGTCTTTAATACAGCTGCAAATGAAAAAGCTCTACTGTTCTTGTGGGTAGCCCAATATCTTTGACAGAAGTGCTCCCGGGATGGGGGTGGGGAGTCCTCAGAAAATAATTCTAGGCAGTTTTGATCAATTTTGAGCAGGTACTGATGATGTAAACTAGCAAGAAGACCTGGCTGATTGACAACTTGCCAACCACTTGAGATGTTTCATCTGTCAAAGCTCTGTCTTGTTTCTTCCTTAGTATCATGGTTAGCAACTGAAGAATGTCGTAACTTGTGACATCACAAGTGGAGCTCTGTGTTGTCATTTAATCCGATTGTTTAGGAGAGGAGATTGGATTTATACCCCGCCCTTCACTACCCAAAGGAGTCTCAAAACGACTTACAAACTCCTTTCCCTCCTCCTCCCCACAACGGGCACCCTGTGAGGTAGGTGGGGCTGAGAGAGCTCTGACAGAAACTGCTCTTTTTCAAGAACAGCTGTGCCAGACCTATGGCTTGCCCAAGGTCATCCAGCAGCTGCAAGTGGAGGCGTGGGGAATCAAACCCAGGTCTTCCAGATTACAGTCTGTGCACTTAACCACTACACCAAACTGATGAGTGAGTTAGGTACAAAAGAGGGAAAAGAAACACAAAAGCATGAGTGAAGGGCACACTGTCTCAAACCAGAAGGTAAGAAAAAGAATAAAGATCTGGCATATCCTTGTGCCTTGATCAGCAACTCCCTGTGGCTTGGAAGACTTTTTTATTTATTCGATTTATACTCCGCCCTCCCCGCCAAAGCAGGCTCAGGGCGACTCCCTTTGTTTCTAATTGTTGGAGTTGCAATACCATCAGCCATACCACATCATCCAGGTAGAGATAAATAAAATTAATATGATATTATATGAATTATTGTTCATGGGACACCATGATTTCTGACTTGCTAGCCTTTTCCTTTCCACTTCTTTCAATAAGAACCAGTTTGGTGTAGTGGTTAAGTGTGCGGACTCTAATCTGGGAGAACCGGGTTTGATTCCCCACTCCTCCACTTGTACCTGCTGATGTGACCTTGGGTCAGTCACAAGCTCTGGCATAGCTGTTCTTGAAAAATAGCAGTTTCTGTCAGAGCTCTCTCAGCCCCAACCACCTCACAGGGTGTCTGTTGTGGGGAGGGGAAGGGAAAGGAGTTTGTAAGCTGCTCTGAGACTCCAAGTGAAGGGCGGGGTATAAATCCAATCTCTTCTTCTTCTTCAACAATTTGAATTAGTATATTCAAATATTTGTTAGGCGGCCTAGTTAATGATTACCTTAGTACCTCTACTAAGGTACTCCAAGATCTCCATTTCTACTCTACTTGTGTCTGACAAAGGGCGCTTTGACTTTTGAAAGCTTATACCCTGAAACTGTGGCTGGTCGCTAAGGTGCTACTGGACTTGTATCTGTCTCACTATACCGTAGTAACTATTTGAAACTTCTATCTGTTGGTTATGCTCTCATCATTATGACAATGGGCATTACTCTTCGGATGATGAGGTAAAGACTCTGATTTCCCTTGAGCTTAGAGGAGTCTGTTCCTCTTTCTCTGCTTCCAGCTATGAGGACTAAACCACAGTGTCATAAAACAGAGATCTCTTGCAGCTTCATGTTTCCTATTAGCTATCAGAAACTTGGTGAAGTCTTTACAAGGAAAGATTTGTCCAGAAGTTGGTACTGGTGATCACGGCAGCAGAAGTGACCAAAACTATGATCTGCCTGCTTTCTATGGAGGTGGTAAGTATGCTTCCACATTCAGGAGAGGGCCGATCCTGTTTAAGTCATGCTGGCGTAGTCGCTTCTTATACCAAAGGCCATTGTCTTCCTCTCAAGACTACCGATTCTGGTTTCGATATGCTCAGTTGCAAGGGAGAGGTTTCAGTTGGGCCGTACTGTGGAGGTGTGGCATTTAAATGGAAAAGAGGCCTGCCTCCCCTCTAGGAGTGTGATAGATGAAATAGATAAAATGGTTCAGTGGTGATGCAGTAGGTAGGGCTGGATGCGAACCTACACTTCTCCCTTGCTTTTCAGCCAGTTCTCAGCTTAACTTTCTGAAATGGTGAAAGGTTACCATAAGAACAGGAACTTGAGCAGCCATCATGCTGGCACCAATATTTGCAGACTGTATTGTTTTTGTTTAACCTCTCTCTTCTTTCCAAAAATACCCTTGAAGGGGTTTAGGAGAACTGGGGGTTTTCCAGCGTACCAGTGTGGTGTAGGCGGACTCTAATCTGGAGAACTATTACCCAAAGAGGTGGTCTCCTAACTAGCTTGGGGCATTAGCTTTAAGAAGACAGAGCGAAAAGGGGCAACTGGGATTCTCCACCTATGTATACAGGGATTTTTCCCTTTAGAGAAATCTCAAATAAACCAGGCAGATGTTTTCACACCAGAAAGGTTTTTATTAAGACAAAGAATAAAACAAAATGTACACAATAAACACACACGCAAGAGCTAACTAAGAGAAACACGGGGGGGGGGAAGTGATTTTCAGGGAAGGGTGATAATTACCAATCTTGGAGAGGTCCATGGAAAACAGCAAAGTGAACAGTGTTTCAAGAGAAAAGACAGCCCAGCAAAGTGGGGGGTGTATGTGGAGGATCCAGGGCGCACGCGCACACACACACACTGCTAGTCGCCCTGAGCCTGCTTTGGTGGAAACGGTGGGGTATAAATCGAGTAGGGCAAAATGTTCCCTCTGGCAGATATGGTGTGATTGCCAGAAAAACAATAACTTAATGGGCTTTTCTGAGGTGGACGATGCTGTGTGAGAGGTCTGATGACCCTACAAGTACCTGGCAGGAAGGGCTAATGGTTTAGGTGAATATAATTAAGTGTTGCTTAACTAAGGTAAATGGATGCAGAGAATGAGGCTGGGTGTTGATGGAATTAGTCCAAGTGTGAGTCATTTTTTGGAGACCCATTGTCCTAAATTATGCATCTCTCCAGGATGTGGATGGGGCAGTAGACAGTCAACCACTCATGTCCAGGCTTATTTCTGACTGGCATCCATTTTATGTCATTTTGGGCCAGGCAGTGTCTTGCACTTATGATCTTTGAGGTAATAGAATAAAATTTTATTGGAAAAAAATAAATCTTTGAGGTGATCTTTTAAGAAGGCTGTTTATGGTTATTCTAGCTATAAACTGCACCTCAGTGAAAGGAGGGTCCTGACTGCTAACAGCTCCTCCACATGAAGCCTGCTGGGTGATCTTGGGCTAGTCACAGTTCTCTTACAACTCTCTCAGCCCAACCTACCTCACAAGATGACTGTTGTGGGGAGAGGAAGGGAAGGCGATTGTAACCTGCTCTGAGACCCCTTAGGGTGGAAGAAAGCTGGGTATAAAAAACCAACTTCTCTTCTTCAGCCTGTCCCACATTGCAGTTTTTTAAAGTGATAGCCTCTCCCCTGGAAGGAAAAAAAAGGGAGGGGGGATTTCTTGGCCGATCTTTTGGGATTACCTGTTGCCAGTTGAAAAAGCGAAAGGGTCAGCTTTCAGCAGATGACTCCTCAGCCAAGGAGGGAGCCTCGCCTCCCCAAATTGTTGTAAAGGAAAAGTAAGGACTGCAAATATAACACTTTTTAACAGGACAAATTCACCAGAAACTAGTGGGAAGACAGAGGAGGGTTAATCCCAGGGTACCTCTCTTACTAGTAACTCATCACTTAGAAGGAAGAACTGATACAAACCAGTATGTTCATGGTAAGAAGGTGGCCCTATAGACTTCCCCGGGGGAGTGGGGGGTAACTGGAATTTATGGTAAGAAATTAGGTTTTTCTCTGGTAGGGGAAGTCTATTACAGAACGTACTCTGTAGGTGGGCTTCCAGGTGAAAAACAATACCTTTAATACTAGAATCTTTTGTAGGACCTTCGTACCGAGCTACGTCTGCAGAGGAAGCTGTTATCAGCCCAGTAATGGCATATGGACACTCTGCAAAGCTCATCAACAAGGGACGTCAGCCCCAATAGGATGGATGGAAACGGCAACGGGGCAAAGTCATTTTGGCAGCTAAACAATGGCCAAGGCAGATAAATCCATCTCCTGATTCACAGAGCACAACGCCTTTAATGCACCCAAGAACCCCAAGGTGGACCTCCTCCCCCAGGAAAATGCATTGAGTATGGGGGAAGTGGGATTTCCACCCATAACTCCTCCCCCATCTTTTAACTCTTGACAACTTCTGGCGGTCCGGTGATCACTGCATAAGGCCTGTAGTGACAGCAATTTCAAAAAGACAAACACGAACCCGAGGTCTTTGCAGAAGGAAACCTGTTGAAATTTAGATTGCCAAAGCTGCTCAGGTCAGGTCCTACGAGAATCAGAAGAGCTTCTTATGGACTAAGAAATAGAACGGCCCATTGGCACTTACCGTGAAGGGTCTTTCTCCTCTGAGGTCAGGAGGACTAAGACCAGTGTTCCCTCTAAGCTGAGTTAGTGTGAGCTAGCTCACAGTTTTTTAGCCTCCAGCTCACAGAATTTTGTCTTCGCTCAGGAAGGAAGGCTCCGGAGCAAACTAATTTACGCAGTAACCAAATTGCTCTCTCACAACTTTAATGCCAGGAGCTCACAAAGTAGAATTTTTGCTCACAAGACTCCACAGCTTAGAGGGAACATTGACTAAGACATAGAAGTAATCAGGTACTCGTGTATGTCCCTCCATGGGACTGAACCTCCCCCACTTTCAAACTGAAGCGTGTAAAAAGCATGCCATAAAACAACAAGCCATGTGAGCCCTTTTATCATGACAATAAACATTTATTTGAACTGAAGTATAGCTGCCGTTTCTGGCTGCTGCCAGCAGGAAACAATAAATAGCTGAGTCTTATTGCTTCAGGAGGGAGGAACAGGCTTCGTCTGTTTAATACAGGAATCATTTATACAACACACAGTATATGAGACAAATATAATCATTTGGGGATGGAAACTATACATTATGAGAAATACGAGTCCGCCCTTTCAAACAGCACCTCCATATTTTTTCTCCTCCTCTTCTATAATGTGCAGCAAAAGCCACCCCCACGTCACAACGTTGTGTATTTGCCCGCTCCACAGGTAACACACAAGGATGCTGTCAGGTCTCTGGGTGAATTTCATCACTCCATTATGAAAGGGGAAGACTTAACATGGAGATGTTTCCAGCAGCAGCCTCATTTTTCTCACTGAGACTCAGATCTTCCCTAGGACTCTGCCCAAAGTCAGCGGGAAGTCTGGAATCAACATTAATGGCATTTGGATTCACTGAAAATAATGAAATCAGGCACCACAGCAGTGCAATTCTAATTAGTTTCACTCTTTTAAATCCACTGACATCAGTGGGCTTAGAAGGATATGAGCCCCGCTATGGACTGCACCTTCAAAAAGCCAAACACTTTCAGGGACTTTCAGTTTTGGCTAAAAGCCACGGTATTTGACCATAATGGTAACTTCTAAAAATACTGCCTAAGCCACATAGTGTGGAGTTCCAAATTTCCAATGCAGAATATCATCACAACACACTTACATGGGAACCACAACTGTCCAAAGTAATTGGAGCTTATCTATATGGGAAACAAGAAAATTAAACAGATTTTTGTCTCATAAAGCACTGCTATCCTTTTTTAATTTGTCGCATAAAGGGACTAAGGTTAAGTGGACTATTACATGATGGGGGGGGGGATATTCTTGCACGTTAGTGGAAGCCCAGGTTTCAGTCTCCAGATCTGGAGTTTTCCAAATGTTCTACATGCAAATGTTAACCAAGACCCTCTTATGGTTACAATAAAAATAAATAATACATTTTATTCACAAGAAAAAAGACCCCCCAACTAGAGAAGAACTTTTGTTTCAACCAACAGTGCTCGAGTGTTCCATTAAAATACCAGCCAGCTGTACATTAAGGTATAAGCACAACCATTTAAAAATGTAGTACACAAGTAATCTAATAACTAACAATTAAAAAAACAAACAGCACGTACATCATTTATGTGGCTATTCTGCATATTGGCATGCCGAAAGAAATGTAACTAAATCAGTGTCGGATCTTATTAGCTTTCCTATGGAAGTGGTGCCAGCAAAGAATTTACTGCATCTTTGTATTGCTAAAAAGCACATTCCATTGTCTGGAGGTTTAAACAGACATAAACATTTAGGTTAATCGTTTAAAACAGATGAGTGAATACTGTGAAATATGCTGTGGACATTACAAAAAATGCATTTTGCATCTTGCACCTAATATGTCTAGAACACAGTTCGAAACAAGTTTTATCTTGGTACAGTAAAGGATTTTCAGTTTGTTGTTGTTGTTGTTGTTATTGTTTTGGTGAGCAACCACGGCCGTAACGTCTGCTGTTTGCAGCATCTCGGGGAAAAAAGGTTTTAACACTGTATCAGTTCTGATACACTGATCATACACACATTCAAAATTACAGATATTTACAAGGGGAATAAAAGATATATTTAATTTAAAAAGCTGCTGAAAAACATGGACTTCTTTAGCCAGCTGTTGCACTTGCTGCAGAATGAGGTAATTTAAATGCAAACAAGTTAAGTCTAGTAGAGTTCAGGGCCCATGCTATCTACACTTAAGCACAGACAGCTTCAGTGAATGGATTGGACGTACTATGCATTGTAAGGAAGAAGAAAATCATTGGATCCAGTTAAATCTTGGTTTGCAGTGCTCTTTATGCAGGACTGACTAAATGTCAGAAGGCTTCCCAGCTTGATTTGACAACTGGTCTTTCAATAGAAAGAAAGAAAAATGGTAAATTCATTATAAATTAGTTTCATCCCAGGAAGGATCATTCATGCTCTTTAGAACTTTCCGGACAAGCTTTTCAAGCTCCTTGCGAGCTCTTTGTTCTTCTTCCAATGATTTCTTCATCTTTTTGTTATCCTGGCAAACAAAAGATAAACATATTATGCTAACTTGTCCTGAATGGCTAAAAGACTGCTTCTCATCAAGATGCCCAGTTTTGCAAAGGGAAGGCAAGGGAGCCCATCCCAGTGCGGGCCTGGTGCAGACTTCTGCTCTTGCATTGCCTTGTTTTGTTATCCAGTGCCCAGAGAAGAGGAGACCTGGCTCAATGGTGGTAATGACAACTGAAAAGCTACGCCTTTCAAACACACTGTGCAGTAGCCTGCCTTAAGGTGGAGGAAGTTCCTCTGGACTAATCAGCCTTTGTCTAACTTAAGTGGTTCTTCCACTGGAGAAAGGCTTCAGACTTCACTTAGTGAAGCACTGCACGTCCAGCAATGGTGACCCATAATAGTAACTGCCAACAGTAGCACAGTAAAGTTATGTGGATACTTGACCCCCACTGACACCATATGTAGACCGAAAAGAGAAAAGAGTCCAGTAGCAAAGACTAACAAAATCTGTGGCAGGGGATGAGCTTCCGTGAGCCACTGCTCACTTCTTCAGATACAGTGACTCATGAAAGCTCATCCCCTGCCACAAATTTTGTTTGTCTTTAACTTGCTACTGGACTCTTTTCTACTGCTTAACACGGCTACCACCTTGATATGTAGACAGATATAAGAAGAATCAGTAAAACCATTCAGTACCAGCTACCTCCTTCAACACCCCCTGCTGACACTGGCCAGTAACAATACATGCTGGTGGAAGCACAAATAGCAATGTGCCTTCCATTCAATTATACTAGGAAACAGTATTGTCACCAGGACTTATAAGCTCTATGTGCTGGCTCTGGCCAGTTGCCCCGAACACAATATACTTAAGCTACATGCAAAGTCCAAACGAAGCCGAGAAACAGTGCCAGGGGTCGGAATGCTGGGAGAGCAATCAGAGTTCTCAGGAGCGAGGAGCGGAGGCTGGCAGAACAAGGTCCAAGATTGCACGGTTGCGTCCACACCAAGACAGGTGAGCGTGGCTGCTTATAACCGGATCCTCCCTTCCCTGGGAGGCAACCTGCAAAGACTCACAGCCCCTCATGTTGCCTTTGCAACAGCTGAAGTCTGGCACTCTTCCTTCTCTCCTGCACCTCCAGACGCTGGCATGCCCTGCGTCTGGGACATCCAGGTGAGCTAGGTGGGGACTCTGGCCTCAAGATGTCTCCAACTGGGGGTGCTGGGCCAGGCTCTGGACCAGGCTCTTCCTCCACCTGCATCTCAGGCTCTTTGCCTTGCTGCCCCTCCTGCGCAGATGCTGGAGCCTCTTTTCCCTCAGGTGCTGGCAAAGTTTCCTCTTCTAGGCCGACTCCAAAGGAGGCTGGGTTGCTCCGTGCCTCTTCCTCGTCTGAGGAATAGTCAGCCTTGGCTGAGCCAGGACCCATGACACTCTATCACCCATTCCTGAGCATAGCTATGAAGTGACACTTTACCTTAGGGGTCCCAAAAGTGGTGCCCATGGGTGCTGTGGCACCCACTGCCACCATTATGCAAGGATCATCACGGTATGACTGAAGGTAAGCTATGGCACACATTTTGTGGCTGGTTCAGCCTCCCATGGCAGCCATTTTGTTGCTGTGCTCACCGCGCTGTGTCAGAATTCCAAAGATTACCGGAAGATATTAAATCACATACACATATAATTGTATATATTTTAACGGCAGCCAGAATTCTGATAGCAAGATGCTGGAAATCTAAAAGAATACCATCTATAGGAGAACTCAAAAATATGGTGATGGGAATAGCTGAAATGGACAATTTAAATACAACACTACAAAATAAACCAGAGGAACTTTTTTGGGACAGATGGAGATTATTTTATGACTGGCTGAAGATGAAAAAGATAAATTAAAACTGAATTATGCTGTCCTGACTCTGAGTGTTGATAAAGCATGCAATGTATCTTCTACCAACCTGTCTTAATTCCTGTACTTCATCCTTTAATGCATATACTGTGTCCACAAGACTTCTGGAACAGAAAATTAAGATAAAAAAACTTTCACGACATGTAAATGAGTTATGTAAAGTCACATCAAGGATAATCAGCAGGTTTTAAATTACAAAGCACGTAATTCAGAATGGAAACGAAAGTAACACAGCCATCATAACATTACTCCCTCCCCCACTCTATCTACAGTACATTTCAGTCTGTTCTGTAACATTTTCAAGTCCTCATCCTTGAGTAAATGCGTATCCATGCAGCATAAAATCATTGTCCAGTTAGTGTGTGATCCACTACCAGATGCTGTTCACCTGAAATCCTGTTTGTCTGAACAGGGTTTGAGCTAAAGAAACACCTGCTAAGAGCCTTTAATAAACTGTATGTTCTAAGAGAAGCGCAATGCATTTATCAACACTAAAGCATTCTATAGACCCTACAAATTAATAATCCCATAGCACTCAAGAATGCCACCTTACCCACAAAATTGATCAATTCCCAGCTGGTACAAGGATGAAGGAAGAAAGATGCAAAGAGAAAAGTTAGAGAACCCAAGAAGGTTGACATTCATCAAAATGGGCTACACAGGACTGGCAGTGCACACTTCAGGAAAATCAGAAATGAATTCCAGTAGGATATTCATCTTCTTAAACATAAAGGTAAATACTGTGCAAGAGACAAATTCACGGAAAGCTGAAAAACGACACACAGCATTTCCTACTTGCAAGAACGTGAAGCTGACCATTTAAAAATTCATCATTTGCTTTAAAAAAAACGCTTACTTTTCTTCTATCACAGTTTGACCATTACTTTTTGTTTCTTCTACAATAATTTTCTCTTCCTCTGGAAGCAGCACTTGGGGAGCAGATTCTTTACGGGAGCCTAATGCAAAATAATAATAGAATTAAAAGATAAACATCGAGACCGCGGGTAAGGCATTTGACAGAATGCTTAAAAAAAAAAAAAAACCTGCCCAAGATGATGATGATGATTAGGAAGTTATTTGAATTAGTGTTCGTGGAACAATATGGCATTTGACCTGCCAGCCCTTTACTTTGAAAGGGTGCGATACAGTGATCTCCCCACCATAGGTCCATTCCCACTTCAGAGAAAATGGCCAACAAATTGCTACATTTCCCCCCCCCCACTGTTTTGATTCCTTTGTTCAGCTACTGAAAACGCAACACATAGAACCACTAATAGATCACAGCGCAAGGTAATAAATTAAACCAACATATTTTTGGAGCTACGGTGGCTCAAGTGGTTAAGACGCTGAACTGCAGGCTGTGGAAGGTCAGTAGTTCAGCAGTTCGAGACCCAGGTTGCCGCATGACAGAGTGAGCTCCCGTCTCTAGTTCCAGCTCCTGCCAACCTAGCAGTTCGAAAGCAAGAAATTGCAAGTAGATAAATAGGTACCACTTCGGTGGGAAGGTAACAGCGTTCCGTGCGCCTTGGTGTTTAGTCATGCCGGCCACATGACCACGGAAACATCTTGGGACAGCGCTGGCTTTGAGACGGAGATGAGCACCGCAACCCTAGAGTCGGACTCGACTGGCTTTCGAGCAAGGGAACCTTTACCTTTAACATATTTTTAAACTTCTATTTATCTAGGCAAAACTGCCACTCTTCGACCGACAGTGACCTCGTGCACCATAAAGCACACAAAATAAAACAGGAGTCCAGTGTCACTTTAAAGACTAAATTTATTCCCACATAAACTTTCGGACTCAGAGGTCACTTCATCAGGTGCGCAGGCATATAAATGCATTCCATGTTTTCTGAAAATATTTGGGGATGGCAAATAACAACAGAATAGGGCACTCTCCTGTTGTGGTTAGTTACTCAAAGCAGAATTACAACATTACATTCTGTTACATCCTCCTCACAACTCAGAGTACTGAATGAAAAAAAATCTAAAGAAACCAGAATTTGCCTCCGCCTTTACATTCCCCTTTTGTTAATGCTCTCAGAGATAACTGAAAATATAGAGGGCACCTAAGAGTAGCTCAGTCTAACCCTGTTCTCTACTATTCCTACTATGGTCAAAGAGACTTCACAACAGCTAAAGAGAGACAGTGTCACCAGGCCTACAGAGACAATCAGTTTTACCACACTTTACTGCATCTGATGTGCAGTAAAATTCTCCTCACAACCTGACAAGATGACAGCAGATTAAGAAGAAAATTGTGCTGTCAAATTGCAACCATTTCACGGCAGCCCCAACCATGGGATGTTCAAGGGAAGAGATGAGCAGAGATGGTTTGCCATCGCCTTCCTCTGTGTTAACAACAACCACAAGTACTGATCAGGGCTTAGCACCCGAGCCTTGACAAACTTGGGCCAAACTAGGAATTTCAGGCTGGTGACAGCAGATTACCAAGTGCTTATTTGCATATGTTGGTGAAGTCCCCACTTGGTAAACAATCATTGGAATCTATGGTTAGAAATCTCAATAAAAACATTGACACAGAAGTTGCTGTGTTTCTACAAGAAGTACAGTGGCTGAAAGCAAAATCAAAAGCATTTTTATACTGCAAACACAGAACAAGGAAGATACGAAACAAGTCTGTTTTTGTTCTATACTTTTCCCTAACTTGCTTTATTTCCTGGAAATTCAAAGACGTTACATGGAGGACAGATCGGGGGAATAATAAACATTGTGGTGCGTTTTAAAATCTCGCAATAAATAAATAGCAGATTGTGTGCATCCAAAACAATTCGGCAGGAGAAACGCTTCTGAGCCAGCAAATAATAAAAGGATACTCTCAAAGAACACAGAACTAATCAAAAAAGGAACCGGGCAGCACTGAATGGATTCTGTGTGGCTTTGCAGACGCAATCATAATACATCCTTAACATCCCTTTAATGTGTTGCAAATTCAATTCCTGCATATTTTAATTTGACCGCTGAACTGAAATAAAAGCTATTATGACATTTAAGATACTGAAGGGTAGTACGGCAATGAAAACATTTTTGCTCATTGTGCTCTGTAAGTCACAAGTAGTATGTATTATTTCCAAACATCCTGAGCAGTAGCTTCCTAACAGCAACTAAAAATCCAAACGTAGTGTCATTTTGACCCACTCCCCTAAGAAAGATGAATAAGTATTCCATTGTCTTGATTTCACAGATGGTACAATAACTGCAGGAAGAAATTATGTCAGGAAATGAATGAAGTTTAGAAACCTTAAAACTACAAAATACTCTTACCCGGGGGGGCCCCAACAGACTCCCCCGGGGCACCACGGCACCCGCCAACACCTTTCTTGGTGCCCACCAAGTGTTTCTAGAAAGTAAGTGGGGCTGGGTGGGGCTGCTGCCCAACAGAACTTCTTACTACTCACTGAAGATTAAAACAACGTTGCTTAAAATTAAATTAAATAGATTAAAACAACATTGTTTCAGTGGCAGCTGCCATGACAGTGTTTGTTTTACTCTGTCTCACGCTCTCTTGCAATGTATTTTTTAAATTACCCCGTCTTCTTCCCAGTCATTTTGTGGTTGCACCCTCCACCCTTTGTCAGAATGCCAAAGGTGCTCACAGGCTCAAAACAGTTGGGGGGCCCTGCTCATATCAGTACATGGTAAACAACAATTCTATCAAATACTAAGAGCACAAACCATTGAAAATGCCAGGAGCAAACAGACTCAATTCTCAGGCCATGTTATAACTATTTCTCTGTATCAGTGACCATAACATACCTCTAAACCTTCAGCCTGAACTCAACTATGTTTACTCAGGAAAACGTTTCAACTGTATGCTCCCCCCCAGGGCCGGCTCACTCACTAAGCGAACTAGGCGATTGCCTAAAGCGGGACGGCCCTTAGGGGCGCCAAACTGAACCCGGCCCCGTACTCTGGAAGTTTCTTGATTATTTGTGTTTTTCATTCTTCCTAAAATGCATTTATTTTTGAAAATTGGTGGGCGCACGCGGGGCCCGGGGGAACTCCGCCCCGGCGTGCGCGTCACCCGGAAGTGATGTCGCACGCTGGGGGTGGGGCCACGCCATTTGAGGGGAAAACTCTTTGTTTTCCCCTTAAATGGCGTGGCCCCGCCCAGCGTGCGACGTCACTTCCGGGTGACGCTTTGGCGGCACGCGCGCGCTTATCCGCAGACGGCTCCCGGACCAGCAGGACGCTCCTCCGCCAGTACGTTTTTCGGATTTGGCAACCCTATCCCCCCCCCCATACTATTCATGCTTAGGACTGCAATTCTTGTGTCTCAATCCGAATACTTATAATATTAAAGCTGATCAGAATTTTTGTTTAAGTCTTCCATGCTGTTAAGATAACATGGAAAAGCATGATTTTGCACTGAAGGGATGAACTGAAATGAAGGCACAGCAAAGCTCCGTATGCTTTTGCTCATCAAAAGTATAATTGTTTTAGCCTTGACACTTTAACCCAGGTAAGATTGATCTCATCAGATCTTGGAAGCTAAGTAGGGCCAACCCTGGCAAGTACAGTCAGTCATACCTTTTATTGGCATACTCGGACACAGTACAAGATAGGAACAAACAAAATATACAGTTCAAGATTAAGAACAAATATATATAAAATTCATGGTGAGACATGCCCCTCATAAATTTTAATAGACTCCTCCAGGAATTTAGCTCTTGTGATTTCTATTTCATTATCTTTTAATAAACCACAATAGTCAATCCATTTACCAGATTACAGGGAGGGAGAGAGAGATTACCAAACAGTTCCCTTCGGGGATTAGAATATAGCTGGCAGTCCAGCAAAATATGCTGGATGGAATCTGGAATATTTGCCCCACAAGGACAGACTCTCTCACTATATGGAATTTGGAGGAATCTACCATAAACAATGTTTGAAGAAAAGGAATTCATCCTAGCCAACATAAATGCTCTCCTTTGTTGGGGGCTTTCAAGATCACTCAAATAGTTGGCCATTTTCCCAATGGGCTGAGCAAGACCAAGCGCCACAGGCGAGCATATATAATATTGAACAGGACATAACTTAGTAAATTCTAAATCAAGGAGCCTTTGTTTAATTAGTCTAAAATTATAGGATTCATCAGATAGGAACAGGTTTTCCATTGCAATTCCTATGTGTTAAAGTTTATCTGTAATCCTGTCCAACCATACAGCATTATAAGTGTCTTTTTTAAGATAGCTAAGCAAGCTATTGGATTCTGCCCTATAATAAATTCGAAGCCAATATTTAAAGGTTAGGATCCATGCTTTGGTTTCTATTAGGTGCAAACCTGTTCCCACACAAATTGCAGTATAAGGTACACATTTAGGCACTCCAAGAAGTTGATGCAAGAATATGGCCTGAATATTTTCTGTTTTCTGATTCAGGGCATTAATCCACACAGGAATACCATAGAGCATTTGAGATAGAGTTTTAGCCTGAAAAACTTTGTTTGCTGCAGGGAAATATTGATTGTTTAATGTTTAATCTGATTGTTTAAAATGTTTAATCTGAGAGGAAGAGAAATTAGCTGTATTAATTATTATGTTACGATGAACTACCCATTTAAGATTGTAATTGAACGTTAAGCCTAGATATTTATAACATTTGGTTTGTTCAATTTCTTGATTACCAATATACCATTTTTGTGGGCGCCAACTTTTAGAGAAAACTACAACCTTCGAATTAGAATAGTTAATAGAGAGTGAATTTAGATAGCAATAGTTATCCAAGGCTTTCAGATATCTCTGTAATCCCACTCTTGTATGGGAAAGAATGGTTGTATCATCAGCATACAATAATAGTGGAACTGAGAGTTCATTTAGCTTGAGTGGATGCCCATTTATAGATTTAAAAAATTGCAGTAAATAATTTAGGAATAGATTAAAAAGATATGGAGCCAATACACACCCTTGTTTAACTCCTTTAAAAACATGTATCTTCCTAGTTAAATGGCCTTTTGAATAATATTTTACCTGACAAGTTGTATCTGTGTGTAATTTCTTTAATAAGATTAACAAACGGGGATCTATCTTTTGGTCAGCTAATTTGCTCCATAGCTTATTTCTGTCCACTGAGTCGAAGGCACCCTTCAGATCGATGAAAGCTACATAAAGCTTCTTCTTTCCTATGTTCATATATTTGTCAGCTAAGAAAGTCAGTGTAGCATAGTAATCGATGGCAGATCTCTTTTTGGACAAAGCCTATCTGTTCTGAACCAATAATCTTATTTTGATGTAGCCCTGGCAAGTACTTGGAAGTGACATTGTGCATGATGCGTTGACATAACCCAGACGTGACATAGGCACAACGGTGAGGTGATGCTGTAGGTTTTGGGCAAAACTCTATAATCTGAGGTGATTTTACCATAGAGTTTTGCCCAAAAACCAAAGTGTTGCCCCCAATGCCACCGGTGTGCCTACATCACTTCCAGTTAATGCAGGCACGTCATGCAACATACCCACCCACTCACGAAATGCCCCCCTAATCCCCTCACTGGCGCAACAATTAGACTTGGCAACCTAGCTTGCAAGCACACACATGTGCACGCACACAATACTCACAAAAATAGTTTAAAAACCCATTGTTTTAAAACAGGCAATTTCCAGAGAACGCAACAACTGACTGAATTTCGAAAACATCTACTGACATACATATAATTCCACAATTCAGTCATGTTTTGACTGTTTAAAGTCCGTTTAATAACCATTCAGTGAACAGAATCAATTATATGTAACAAACAAAATCACTGTGTGTAAAACTAATGATAAATATATTGTAAAAACTAATATATTGTAAAAATTAATCCAATTTCATTAAAGTGATATGACTAAATAATGTCCAATATGTCATACAAACATTTTACACACAGTGGTTTCATTTGTTACATATAATTCATACACTGTGTTCCCCAGTATCGTTTATCTTTGGTGAGTAGCATCAAGGAATCAAACTAAAAGGAGAAATTGTGGATCAGAGTGTTAGTCTGATCCTAACTTAAAATGTCATTAAATACCAAATGGCGAGAGTGATGGTAACCTACAATATGAGAAACCTGTGTTTAAATCCTCTTTCCCATAAATCAGCATCACAAAACAATTCATGCTGCAAAAATACATTATGCAGCAATGTGCAGACTTTATAAACACACACACACACACACATATATTTATCATTACATAAAACGAGGTACAAAATGTACAAGAGTTGGACAATAAATTGGCAGAAGGTTCATAATTTAAAATCCAGTTTTTACAGAGATGTGTGGCAATGAGTCTTACTATATACACAAAGACATAAACCCTGAGCTACAGATGCTCAAGATGGTTGTGTGGAAAAAAGGGTCTTTTGAACATGCTCCCACACAGAGACGTACAGAAAGGCAACTTCTATTCAACTTCCTCCTCCCTCTCAAGCACTTCTGTCAGAGTTTATGAGGAGATGTGTGTGCTACCAGCCCCACATTATTACAATGTGTATAAATAATGTAAAATCTAGCTGCTGGGTTTGCAATTTGATCCCAGGACACGCTCTCTTACACGTACAGAGTGCTTCTAGCAAGATGATTTCTGTACAGGAGCTTGCTTCCATATGCAGTTAGTCCGCGTTGCAAGAGGTGATGACAGAGAGGAGGCCTGCGTACATACGCCATATCCCAAATGAAGGGAACCAAGCCAGATGTGCAATCTATTAAGACCTACTTAAATCACACTGTGAGCATTTTTAAAAAAAACTCCTTAGAGACAGTTACACGTTACTAGAAAAGCCATGCCTGGAAATACATGGGGACTCCAAATAAACATTCAGTTGAAATACCAGTCCATGCTTATATTTCATCACTTGCTCTTATACACATACGTATATATATTTCACATCCATAGTATTTCTAATGACATCAAATTTCCCTCCACTTTGCAGACGTACTGATGCATTATGCATTAGGACCATTTCAATCACATTAGTCTTCAGCCCTTTAGTCAGATCACAGGCAACTTGTCATTCCTGTTATTCTCATTAGGTAGGCAGCACAGCAATGAAACACTTATTACCTCCCCAACTGTCTTTTTGCTTTTCTCCGAAACAAATGTATACAAAATGAATACAGCTTCTCTTTTTATTCCACACGTTTGTATCCTGCACTTTACAAAAGAGGGGACTGTAACATTTTTACACTGTAATAAAAAAATTGTAGGTGATAAATACATACAGTAAATTTTAATATTACCCTTGGTGGCGGTGATTTGTGTGTGTGTGTACGCGCATGCCTGGAAGTCACAGTTGACTTTTGGCGACCCTTAGTGGGGCTTGGACATTTCAGAGAGGTGGCTTGCTATTGCTTCCCTCTGCGTCCCAGCCCTGGTGGAGGTCTCCCATCCAAGTACTTGCCAGGGTAGGCCCTGCTTAGCTTCCGAGATCTGGCTTGCCTGGGCTCTTCAGGTCAGAGCGAGGTAATAGTAATGACTGAGTCCCTCGCATATATACACACTCACTGAAAAGAGCTACATACACACGCAACAAGTGCCATTAACAGCTACAGAACTACTGTTAAAAGTAGAACTTAAAGAGACATAAAAGCCCTGAGAACAGAGCACAACTTTCAAACATTCTATAGCATAACACTGGAACCGGAAACCCTCATTACAGGACTAGACATATAAAATTATGGGCTTGCTTCACATTTTGTACGGCAGGGATATGAGATAGTGAGCAGAATTCAGATCACAAAGATCTCAAATTATTTGGAATGAGATTAAAGGGAGCTCCAATCGAAATGAATGAACAAGAGGATTGAACTGAAAATTGCATGCAGAAGGGGGGGGGGGAGAGAGATACCATTCAAACCTCAAAACACAGCCCTGGGAAACAACATCACAAAGAAGGAAGTTAGATTCAGGTGGGTTAGCCGTGTTGGTCTGAAGCAGCAGAACTAAGTTTCAGTCCAGTGGTATAAGATTTATTATATATAAGTCAAGGTATAAGATTTATTCAAGAAGAAAGTTGACTGTGTAGACCAGGAACGGCAATCCCAGGTTGTAACTTTTAATACTGTGCCACAGCACATCTTGAGCGTAATCTTCATGGGGGCGGCGGGGCATCAGCCCCCGCCGAAATTTTCAGGAAGGTGCTCAGCCTCCCCCGGGAGCCACCTTTGCTCCTAGCAAAGCAATGCCTCTGGCCCAGCCCCAGCCCCCCCCCGGGAAATTCTCCCTCACGCCTGGTCTGGACCCAAGACGGGAATTTCCAAAGGAAAATTCATAGCATTTGACTCAGAGAAAACTACTGGAGTGTATCCAACATCCATGGGCTTTGCAGAGCGGGGCTTTCCCACTGCCCCTTCCTGCCACAGCACACTGAACCCTCTGAAATTTTATTCCTGGACCCACAGGAGCAGCACAGGGGCAAAGTGGGAGCCTCAAGAGGGAGAGGAGAAACCGTGGAAATCCTTGCCCATTCTTCTGAAGAGTTAATTCCACTTCAGAACCATGTGGTTGGATACAGGCCATTGCTGGCAAATTAACGTTTGTGGTAACAACCGCTTATTCATCTGTTTATTACAGTTACGTGCCACCCTCCCCTCCTACTGGTTAACGTAGGAGTACTAGTTTACCCTCTCTAAGCAACCCCAGCAGGTGGGTCCGGCCTGGTATCAGCAGCTTGCACAAGACAACCTAGGGAGCTTCGTAAATAAACCAGAACTTGAATCCAGGCGTCCTCACATCCAGAACCATCTGCTGCAAACTCGCACGCACTCCGTTTTTGTTTTACATGCTTTGGAGCTGTAAAGTAATCTACTTGCCACGGCCAGAAGTGACTGGATGCACCGACTTAAGAAACCACAAACAAGTTTAATTGCGTTTTATCTTCTCTTGGGATATTTCCCAACCATCTGGGCCCTTACGGATGATCAAAAAGCTTGAATTGTAAGGATTTCTTTAACTGCCAAACACATTATGCTTAAGGGTTTTGGAAGACTAAACACACTCTTGGCTATGAAACATATTCATTAGAATCTTCGGCTTGGCAGCTCAGAATAAAATGTTATCTAAGCAAAGTAGCAAAAAAAAAAAAATTAAGTAAGATCTGGCAAGTATATGCTTTGCTTAAAACAAAGGCCCTTAACTGTCTTTTGTTATATACATTCCTTGGTTTCTTACACACACATCTTTGGTCTAATGTGGTATTTTAGCGCTTGATATATTCATAAATCATAATATACAATGACAAAAAATGAACAATATATATAGTGAATGTAGACGGTGGTCTCCGGAATGGTGTGCCGTTTCGACAACGATCTTCTTCTGAACAAGGATGTGTACATAAACTGTCTTTTAACAATTCATTTATCTTGGTGACGTATTGAAAATACCACTGCTGATTCACTTCATCACAAAGCTATGCTTACAGCTAGGTTCTTCAATGGGCTATAGTTGCTGAATGCATTAGTCTAAATGCATTAGTAGGCATTCAGCAACTATAGCCCATTGAAGAACCTAGCTGTAAGCATAGCTTTGTGATGAAGTGAATCAGCAGTGGTATTTTCAATACGTCACCAAGATAAATGAATTGTTAAAAGACAGTTTATGTACACATCCTTGTTCAGAAGAAGATTGTTGTCGAAACGGCACACCATTCCGGAGACCACCGTCTACATTCACTATATATATTGACAATTGTTCATTTTTTGACATTGTATATTATGATTTATGAATATATCATTAAGCGCTAAATTGTCACAGTTCCCCCCCCCCTTTTTCCCCCGCTGGTCTTATTACTGTGCCCATCCTTGTGACTATTCTAATATGGTATTTAACAGAGCAATCAGGTCTACTCAGAATGCAATTCAAATCACTTTGATGGGGCTTACTCCCAGGAAAATGTTCTATAAGAGACTTGCTACTATAAATGAGCAAGGAACTCCCTAGGTGCTATCTGTACTGCCATAAATTCACTACATGGCCTTTGCTACACCAACCCTTTCCCCATCCTCACCAACCTCCCCTGCCATCGGCAATAGGGATGAGGTCATATGGGTTACAGAAATTATTATATTACTGAGTGCTTTGACCGCACAAGAAGTGCTATACACGTGCTATATGCTATTTAAACAAGTGCCTGTGCAGTTATTTCTTCAACCTATTATCCTCCTGACCAAATGTGATGAGACCACTGAACATTTTAATGTATGTTTGCTATTTTACACTTATTTGTTTATAACAGGTTTTTAATGCATTTCTATGAAATTTATGTAAGCCGCCCTGAGCCTGCCTCAGTGGGGAGGGCAGGATATAAGCTGAATTAAATAAATAAACAAACATGTAAAATATTTCCCTTTTAAAAACAGCATCTGGTATTATTCCGTGTTGATACTGTCATTGCTAATGTGCCTGTCGTCACTATAAGCAAGACCTAATAATCTTATCTGCAGCAGTCCTCACCAGATCACAGAAAATGACTGGCGCTTGACAAACACAGGGAAGTATAAAAATGCAGGACTGGATGCTATAGTTCGTGACAGCCCCCGGACTCACACGAGGCCAGGGGGCTTGGGAGTGAGGGAGGGAGTTTGTGCCTGGCTCCCTACTGGAGGTTCACAGGCAGCAGCCATCAAACCTGGGCTTCAAGACGGGAGCCCATCAGCAGCAAGCCAGCTGGCTAGGGGCAGGGTCCCCGGGTGGACCAGGACTTAGGAGGCCCAAGGCTTCACTGGAGCCCCCCCTTGGTGCTTGGGGGGGTCAACAGTGGGAGGGCTGCTAATGTCCTGGCCCCACTGGTGGACCTCCTGATAGCACCTGGTATTTTTGGCCACTGTGTGACACAGAGTGTTGGACTGGATGGGCCTTTGGCCTGATCCAACATTGACGTCTCTTATGTTCTTAAGGAGCTGCCTCTGGGGACCAGCACACTCAACCTGCTTGCCATCTGCAGGATGGAGGAAGTTACCTCACTTAATGGAAGCGAGCTACGGGATCCAATCCCACTGTTCCCAATTCTAAGAATCAGAATTCTAAGTATTAGAACAAAGCGTACTTCCTTCGGGAGAAAACTATTTATAGCAGGAAGATAGACAGATATGTCACTTAGCCCAAACCCAATGAATAAATGCAAGCTTTTCTGTAACCAAACAGCCTGAAAAGATCAGCTGTTTATCCACATCACACCAAAGTGTTTGGGAGAGAATTCTGTAAGCATGCAGAAGTATTCTTACAGACAGATCACTGCACGACATAAAAAAAAATACCCAAACAGTTCAAGTCAGTCTGTAAATTAGGTCATAACTAAAACACCCTTAACAGCACAAGGTAATCAAGCCCCAGAAAATTCCCCTCAGAATATGGCAATCATTTAGATAAGTCTTTTAAAAACACAAAAGACTCCACCAATAATATATGATTGGGTCTTTTACCTATCACCACTCCAATTCCTTCTTGCTATATTAAGCATGAGAAATAAAGATCAAATTTGGTGGCTCTTCTCCACTGGCCCCCCCAACCACCCAGCAGTGCACATAAAAGGGAAGTAGAGAGAGGTTTCTAGAAAGCTGCTCACCAGTTTTCCCCTCCAAGTTTCATCTGACAGCTACACTTGATTATCCACTTGGCTCTTCCTCTTCTTACTATCTGTCTTGGCATTCTTAACCAGCCTTCTAGAACTAGTAGCAGTTCCTTTATGTGCTTTTTAATGCTCATGAGCTGGTTTTTACTGGTTGTTAATTGTAGCAATTTTTGCTTTGTTTTGATTTTATCCTTTTTTTACTTTGTGAGTTGCCTTGAGGAGCTCTCTGAAGAGGGGGCATATAGATGTATTTGTTCTGCACTTAAATTTGGGCCACGTACAATGTACTCCAGATACATTTTCAGGCTCACAGTGTGGTATTTGCTGTCATAATGTGACACTCCCACACGTTCACAATACCTTTCTACCTTACAATTTTAAAACCCAACGGAAGCCATGAAAAAACTCACTGCTGCAAACTAGGATATTTATTACACAGGTTTTTTATCAAGAATGTGCTTACATCACTAGCACACACTGTGATGCCTTCCCGGGAGGCAAGGTACTTGGGCAGGAGTGACATCGATGTATTGTCTCTGTTGTTTCCTGTCCTTTGGTTCACTGACAGTTTATCTTGTTGATCCTCGAGAGTCACTTTTTTTGTTTGTTATCCTCGGTCTTCTGAATGGGCCTCCCCGCCTGGGAGCTGCCAATCTGACCTGGCAATCAAAGCCTTCATCTTGGTCTGAAAGAGAGGTTAAAGCCCTTTCCAGAAACACCCAAGTATAAACGGCCCTCACATGGTAGCACATTTCATAATCACCTGGAGAAATAAGAGAAGATCCGATCAAAAAATTTGAGCACTGTGATGGATCCTAACTGTGGATATGAGTATGTGAGGGATAGCAACAACCAGTCAGGCAAGGGACCTCTCACTTTCTTTCATACCAAGATGTATGTGATCTGGTTATAAACAACCCCGGTTGCCACTTATGGGGGACGTGCTTTGCAAGCTTCCATCAGTGATGCACAGGTCAACTCTGATTTTGTATGGATGGATCGTAGCGACTGTGGGGCAAAATGCATCCCACTGAGGCTGAGCACTTCGTGCCTAAGGGCAGAGGTCGATTCGGGGGGGATTGCGGGGGATCGCAGTTCCCCCGGGTGAGATGCAGGGGGCGGGGCACATGACGAATCCCCGCCCCCTTCTTCCAGCCGCCCCCTGCTTCCAGCCTCATTCTGTTGCAGAAGGAGGAAGAAGCAGGAGGGTAAGTTGGTGTCCTCCCCCTCTGCCTGGCTGAGGCCACTCCACGTGGCCTCCGCAAGGACTCCCAGCCCCATCCAGGAGCTTCCCCGAGATAGCTGTGTTAGTCTGTTGCTGCAAAATAGTCCAAGAGTTCAAATAGCACCTTTAAGACTAACAAATAGCACCTTTAAGACTAACCTTTAAGACTAAGACTAACTGAGTGGTGGGTGTGGCCTTATGACACACTTCCGGTGATGGCAGGGGGTGTGGCATATGCTAATGAGTTATGCTAAAGAGTTCCCCTAGCTCTTTTTCTACGAAACGACCCCTGCCTAAGGGCACTCAATAAGCTTTATAACCAGACGTGGATTTCAACCACACTGGCTCGACCAATGATATGACAATTGGTACCATGAGAATTCCTTTTTACAGAAGAAAGCAAAGGTGAATTTGCAGATGAACAAGCAGAGGGGGAAGCACTCCTTTTCAGAGGAACAATGTAGACGATGCATTCAGTCACTGTCATAGTTACCTCTTGCTTGCTTTGTCCAGTACAGGCTCTCAAAGAAACTTCCTATATAAAATTATATAACGTGTAGTGATATTTATGGATCCGGCAAACAAGATTTTTAAAAGGCCCACAGCAACTGACCACCACAACAGAAAATAGATACTATAGGATGAGTAATCTTTTCTGTACTTTCAACAGCTTATTAGGAAAGGCAATCATGTGGTAGTTTCTGATCATTCTCTCACACTGCCAAAGGATGATTTCGGTGTCTGAGTATTTTCAAGTCTAGTGAGCTACCAAATTCCATGGAGAGTTAAACAAAAAGGGCGCTGCACACACTCAGTGTTGTCACCATCTTTCCAAGGGTGGGGGTGTGTGCTTTTGTTTTGGTTTGTGCTCTTGTCAAGAGTTTCTGTCAATGCCTTTCCTTTTTTTAGAAGTTAAAAGCAGTGGGACATTTGATGCGCGAGTTCTTATTCCTGTTTCTCTAACACTGATTTGCAGACAGAGCATTTCACAATCATCATAAACAGGTATTCAAAGAGCAACTTGCAGATCAGGCAGTGGATAAGCCTTAGTGGAGGTCTCATCTTGGAGAAAAGACAAAGACCTTTTCTGAAATCCACTTAGTGTTACTGAATAGGTTACTGTTGGATATTTAGCAGAGTAAATGAACTGAAGTGGAATAATGCAGCACTGACACATGTGTGTCTAACGTCTAAGAAAAATTTACTTCAAAATTAGGGAAAGGATTACATAGAAAGAAAACAACAGTCTAACTAACTTATATTTCTTGTTCTGATCTACTCCATCTTTTTTCTTTGTTCGCTCTGACCCTAAGAAGGAAGGGGAAGTTTCCCCCCAAAGCTCCACCCCTTGTGTACTTGCAGAATAGCATGAACTATCTCCAATATACTGATTAGCCAATAGTCAATCTTAAGGTTACCTCATTAAGAATAAAAGCTCCCCCTTTTTGGTGGGAAGAATCTACTCTACACCTAATTGGTTCTTTGCTAAATTTGCTATTATTAGCTTATTTATTTATTTATTTACAGAAACTTCAGCTTAACCCTTTCACGACTGAAGGGATGATACTTGCAAAAACCCAACAGTTCCCCAAGAAGGTCTGCTAGTGTTCAACATGACAAACCTTCAAAGAAGGCAAGGCCCTCTTGCTTAAGCTAACTCTTAGGAGATTCCACTGATCATGTTTTTTATTTCTGCATTAGAATCAGAGTTGGAAGGGACCTCCGGGTCATCTAGTTCAACCCCCTGCACAATGCAGGAAATTCACAAATACTCCACACACACACACACACACACACCGTGACCCCTGCTCCATGCTTCATTAGCAACTGATTTATAGCTCTTCATTTTCCCCTCTCTCTTAAATTAACTAGATATTGTTGCTTTATCTTGCAAATTGCTGGATTCGTTATTGCATTTCTCTACAAGGAAAAGTGATATTGACATATTAAAAAGCTGAAGCAAACTAGAGGATGGCGCTTTCCTTTGAAAATTTTAAAGCTATTATCCCTCTTGCTCCAGAGATCACTTGTATTGTATGATGTACAGGATTCTGGAGCATCCCATGGCCAGGCAATCCAAATTCTTTGTCCAGAAAAGCTGAATTCTCCAACAAGCAGGAATCAGAGCACATTTGCATAATTTATCTTATTTACAACATTTTGTGTAATTTTTAAATAGTTGTGCTGATTATAGGGCAGGCAAAGATGCAGAAGTCCCACTCCCAACTAAAGAACATCTTATTTAGCCACCTCTCTGGCTTCGATGTCAGCAGACATTGTCTGCATGCTTTCAAAAATTTCCCACTATGACAACCAGGAAGTTTCTCTGTCTTAAATAAAAGCTGAGACAGAGGGGGAGTGCTAAATTCTGAACCCAGTACCACTTTCTTGTGCCCCCAAAGAATCATGGCAGAGTTTGCTAAGCTGTTACTGGCAACCTTTCGGGGGACCTTACAGTAGTAGTGTGCAAATCTCCAACACCCCCTTTTTCAGTTCAGGTATACTCAACCGAAGAAAATCCCGGATCCCAATACTGGTGTGCTATTTGGATCTGGGATATTTAGGAAATACCGAATTTTCTTGGGTCCAATAGACCCGAGAATCCCCCCCCCCCGGGGGGGGAATTGCACACCAGAAGCTGTTCCCACAGGGAGCAGCACAGCCGATTGTGGGCTGACTTCTCTTGCACCTCGGTTTAAACTGGGCTGCAAAAGAAGCCAGTGCAAAGCCAAGGTGGAGGGGAACTCTCAGCTCCCCCACCCCACCCCACCCGATCCTCGGCTGACTTCTCCTACAGCTTACTTTAAACCGAGCAGGAAGAGGAGGCAGCTCCAGCCAAGGCAGTGCAGAGCTCTCAGTTCCTGCTGCCCCAGCTGATCCTCTCTTGCAGCTCGGTTTAAATCAAGTTGCAAAAGGAGGCAGCCCCAGCCAAGGCAGCAAGGAGGTCTCAGCTCCTACCGCCCTGGCTGATATCCTGGGCTGATTTCTCTTGCAGCACGGTTTAAACCAAGCTGCAAGAAGAGCCAGCCCCAGCTGAGGTGGAAGGGAGTACTCCGCTCCTGCCGCCCCAGCTGATCCTCTCCTGCAGCTTTGTTTAAACCAACCTGCAAGAGGAGCCAGCCCCAGCCAAGGCTGATCCTGGGCTGACTTCTTTTGCAGCCCTGTTTAAACCAGGCTGCAGGAGAAGCCAGCCAGCCCCAAGCTGAGCCAACGGGGGCTGCCTTCTGCAGCCTCTTCAAAGTTTAAAGGGACTGCAGAAGCTGCACAAACAGCCTCTTGCTGTTTTCGGATCTACTGGTAATTCCTGAATGCATCTGGGATTTTCTCAGGATTCCCCCCCCCCCCCCGTTCTTCTGAGACGTTTTTCCTAGAAAATCTGGATACATTTGAGAAGCCAAAATTATTCCCGAAAAATACCGATAAGTTCTAATTTTGGCTTGGGTACATCTGAATGCACACCCCTTCTCTAGCGGTACAATGTGAAAGTGGCACAAGGGAATGCGGTTCCTTATTGTCTCTGATATAAGCCACCCCTCAAAGAGAATAACACCAGGCAGACAACAGCTGTGGGGAAGCTGACTGTCCTCTCCACACTGACTCCAATTTTACCCAACAGTTTATTTCATAGTTATGTAAACCTGAAAATATACTTCAAGTAGTTCATGTACCAAACTCAACAAGCAGGAGGTATGTGGTGTTAAGTCTATTCTGTATCTTAGCAATCATCCCCCTCTGCTAAAAGGGGGAAAAAAGTGCTTCTCTAGATATTCTGAAGAACATTTTTTACTTCTCCTTGGGCTGCTTCATATCATCTGCAAGGTGGTGCAACAACCCGCAGCTGAAGTGCTCGATTAGCATTCATGGTGAAGAAAAAAAGCTTCATCACATAGTCTTTAAAGTGCTTGATGTACTTCACTCCTCAAGTCAATGGAAGAATGCAGCACAGGACAATGAAAGGATGCAGGTGTTCTGTGGTGACCCTGCTACCTACTGCAACGATCTACCACAGTGACTTTAGAGAGAAAGAAAGCATTTGCTGCACCGCACTAAACACTGGGTGTGTGTAAGGCACCGCCAAGGTACTGCAGAAAGCTCCCCTGAGGGTGAGGAGCTAAGAGCTCAGCATGTTGACGGGATGGCAGTTGGGGGGGGGGGGTAAACAGTTGAGTGCAGGTAGAAAGCAGGGAAAGACAGTCATCTTTATTGTTACCTATTGTTACCTACCTATAATTTACTGTACTATAGGTACCATTTCGGTGGGAAGGTAACAGCATCGTTCCCCAAAGTTCAAATGAGTCTATAGATTCTTTAGTTGTAGATTTTCCAGGCGGTATGGCCGTGGTCTTGGCATTGTAGGACCTGATGTTTCGCCAGTAGCCGTGACTGGCATCCTCAGAGGTATAACACAGATGCCTCTGAGGATGCCATTCACGGCTACTGGCGAAACGTCAGGTCCTACAATGCCAAGACCACGGCCAGACAACCCGGAAAATCGACAACAGCTAATTTACTGTACTGTTTCTTAGTATCCTATGTGATAAATGATGTTACACGCATATGTAGAATTGCTGGTTATTTACTCAGGCTATTTATATGCCGCCTCTTCAGAGACCTCCTCAAGGTGGCTCATAAACTAACACAACAGTGAGCCATATTTCTGACAGATGCTTAGCCAGAATTTTTTCATGGGGGGTACATAGTGGATGCTAATTAAATTAAATTACATCTCTCTCTCCCTATCTCTCTCCCCCCCCCCCCAGCGCCACTCACGGAGCAGCAGCTCCAGCGGCACTCAATGCAGGAGCTGGGGGGTCAGGAGGAGGAGCAGAAGCACTGCTCCCCGCCACAGCCAGCTGCCTGCCCCAGTTCTGGCCCAGGCACCGCCTCCTGCTGCTGAGGGACTGCGGGGACACAGTGCTGTGGGGAATCGGGGGGGGGGAACCCTCACTTCCCAACTGCATTGAACTCTAGGCAGATAACCCATGTGGAAAAATAACCCAAATGGAAATGGCCCTAGTGTTTTAAGAACTTCTTTGGGTAGAGTACACTAGAAGTGCTTATAATCTCATTGTCCACAATAAAACTCTTTTGGATCATTGGTACGCTTACGGAGAACCTTACGGAGAACACTAGAGAACCTTTTTCTCTGGGGAAGCCCTGGGACCAGGGGACTATGACCTCGAGAAAGGGTTTTTAAAAATTGGGCTTGCTTTAACAAGTATATTTCATATAGGAAAAACATACCTCATTATTAACAATTACTTATAAAGCCTGACAACTTTCAGGAATGCACACATGACATCACAGCTGGCCAAAGAAGGGGAGTCAAGTTGGATCAAGTTGCTACCATTTTGGCCCACAGGGCTTCTTGTGCCAATTCACAAGCAGGGCAATTTCACCCAATTCCCCCTTTTTCAGACAGCTCCCCATACCCTGTGGAATTTTCTCCATGAGGTTCCAACAACTAGCATCAGTTTTTTAGAGGTCTCAAAGGACTTTGAGATTGGGGAAGGCTGAAAACATGTGTTCCCTTGCATTCTTCCTGCATAGGACACTCCCCAAATTGTTCCTCGGTGGTCTCATCCTCAGTGTTACACTTCATATTATTTCATCTTATTTCCATTTCTACAGTCCAAAAGACATACAAGATTGAATTCAGATGGTTTTTTACCCTGGCAATCAAGTGGTCTTTTCTTTTACGGCCACTAAAGTTATTAACTATATAAGCTAGCTGCATGCTTCCATAATTTTCAAATGGAAGGAGATCACCACCACTACGTCAATACATCGCAATCCAACAATATAACAGAAGCTAAAACACTGCATGCCGGATAAAGAGAACAAGGTGTATCCCACCAAGGTTCTGATACGGGAGACAGCTCCAAGAAACTAAAAAACTGAACAGCACGTTAAGACAGCAAACATGAAGATTACCAGTCTCTCTATCTCTGTCTCTCACCCATGATTCAGGGGAAAATTCCTTGCTGGCCTGGTGTGCCGGCTAATTAGACCATAAACACAAAGCAAAGCTCTACACAATCCCCCCACCATTTAACACTATGGCCGCTGAAACCCCACAGAAGAGACAAAGCTGGTAAGGCTCTTCCCAGATCCAAGTAACTAAGCAACAGAATTTTTTTAAGTCCATAAAAACAGTTGACCTAGTTGACTGTCAGTCTCACAATCAAACAAAACAGCACTTCCAAGGAACACTATATCATCTTTATTTATCAACTCCATGGTTTGGTATAGTTCCGATTGCCCTTCAGTTACACCTTTATTAAACAACTATTAGCAAAAGGATAAGTGGAGAAAACAAGGGGAAAGGCAATGGCTCAATGGTAGAATGCATCGATTGCATTATGGGTGCTCTCAGATTCGTCCTTCAGTCTTTAGTAGCAGGTCCTCTGCCTTGGACATTGGTGAGCTGCTTGGCCTATTCTACACCTGACACGTCAGGGATGGAGGCACGAGGTCTCAGGCAGGCAGCTAAGACTGAGCCAAGCTACATCCGTCTGCCCATTCACAAGCAGGAGACTTTGAATGTCCACAAGCAGCATCAAGCGTTGCCCAGCAGGGGCCCGTCCAGGTGGATGTACGAGTTGGGGTTTTTTCATGCTAAACCACTATAGGCTAGCATACCAATGAGTGATTATATAAGGAACTAGATCAAAATGGGTAGCCATGTTAGTCTGTCTGTAGCAGTAGAAAAGAGCAAGAGTCCAGTAGCACCTTAAAGACTAACAAAATATGTGGCAGGCTATGAGCTTCCATGAGTCACTGCTCACTGCTTCAGATATAAGGAACTGATAGCCCAACCCTCCCTTGTAGCCGCCAGAGTACGGTCCTTGATCCTGCCAAGCCCTAGAGCAGGGGTCCTTTTCGTGGTACACACGGGTGCCCTGGTGCCTGCCAACTGTTGTTATCAAGTTCATGGGGTCAGGTGGGGCTGCCCTGCAAGGTTTCTGAGTGACCACTGGTGATTTGATTGAATAGGCAGATTTTTAAACACACTGCATAGCACAAGGATCCTCACTGTGTGACTGAAAGTAAGCTGCCAGCAGTCATTTTGTGACAGCCGTTTTATGGCTGTGCCCACCATGCTGTATCAGAATTTCAAATGTGCCTATAAGGCTCAAAAAGGTTGAGGACCTCCACCTTCGAACGTTGGGCTCTCCTTCTCAGTAAGACTGCAGTGTGAGAGGCCTTGAGCTGCCAGGTGTGTGCTTCTCCTCCTGGTCCTCAGTTCTGGCTCTGCTTTCTGCACTCCTGGGGAGAGCACTGCTACTCTTAGGTCAGCAACTGAATGTCCTGGAAGGTTAAAATGTCCCCTCCCACACACACTGTTTTTTCAACGTTGTAGTTTCTAATAGCAGTAAGAAAGAGTAAGAGTCCAGTAGCACCTTAAAGAGTAACATTATTTGTGGTAGGGTATGAGCTCTCATGAGTTACTGCTCACATCTTCAGACTTATGTCCATTTATTCTTTGCATCCTCCTGGACTGAATCCTCCTGGAGCAAATTGAGACCTAGGTTTCCTGTCTCATTACCAATGCTGATATCTCCATGCCTACTACCCCCTGCATATCACACCTAATCCAATCAAGCATCTGATATCATTTTTATAAAGTTTATATCTCTGGTACCTCGTGTTACATTTTATGGCACAAATGGCCCGACCTGACATAATTACATTTATGTCAGATCCAGCCCTTATAACAAATTAGTTCAACACCTCTGCTCTAAGCATTCAACAAGAAAATATTCCATTAGGCAGCCCTGGTTCAGATATGTTGAGGTAGTCCAGGTATGGATAAAGAGGTATGCCTTAGAGACAAACATGACCTACTAGAGCACCATGAGAGGTCTAATGAGAAGACCTTTTACTGAATGTAGTCTATCCCAAGGAAAATTTAGGAATCTGCAATGGCTGTAGCAAATGGGAATATGACAATATGCTTTCGTGAAATTGACAGAAATGAGAGAGTTTCCTTTTCAAAGAGATCCTGCTGTTGTCCAGACTGCTTCCCTGTGAATTTGAGCTGTCTGATGAACTTGTTGCAAAATATCAGGTCTCAGATAGCTCTGTAGCAGTGTTCCCTCTAAGCTGAGTTAGTGTGAGCTAGCTCACAGTTTTTTAGCCTCTGGCTCACACATTTTTGTCTTTGCTCAGGAAGGATGGCTCCAGAGCAAACTAATTTATGCAGTAAGCCAAATCGCTCACTCACAACTTTAATGCCAGTAGCTCACAAAGTAGAATTTTTGCTCACAAGACTCCACACTGCTTGCTCTGCAGTGGCTCTGTAGTCTTCCTTCTTTCAAACTACAAAGATTAATCCATTTTTCATGATGGTAGTTTTTCAATGGTTCAGCAACTAGGGTTTTTAAGCTTTCAGCATTCTAAGGCGATCTCACATGACCTACATCTAGGTGAAAGAATTTGTTGAGAGGTGCAAGGGATGACTTTAAAGGATTGTTATTCCAAATATCCTTCACAAATGTGTTCATGGAGAACTATTTCAAGGCTTAGGAAAGTACCCATCTCTCTGTCCACAGGTGGGGCCTGGCATCACAAGTCACTGTTCCTCACCAACATGGGAAACCCCCTGGACTTACCAAAGGAGCATTCAAGAAGGAAATGGAGGGAAAGGAAATGAATTCTTCGGGTTGTTCTTACTGAATCGGCCGTTATTGCTATAATCTGGCTGTCTGAGCAGAGGCTTATACTACATAAAGAACAGAGATGGATTACTCTCTTTTTATTCTCTGCTTTGACTTTCTTGAAGGTTCCTCTGCCATTCAGAAAGAGAGAACAGATGACTACACTCAGCCGTCAAATTTCACTACTTCAGCAACACAAAGTGTTGCATATGACTGTGACCAAAACTACCGTGTTTTCCCGAAAATAAGACACTGTCTTATATTTATTTTTTCTCAAGACACACTAGGGCTTATACCACAAATGCATAGAAATCCTGCTAGGGCTTATTTTGGGGGTAGGTCTTATTTTCGGGGAAACAGGGTAAATGAAACCTGCATGTAGTCTAGGCTGACATCGGCCATGATGGTGGACACTTTAGCTATCCTACCCCTCTCTCAGAGTCCATCTTGTAGGTGCTCAATGCTGGAAGGTGTAAGTACTTTCTCTAGCAGCTTTCTGTCCCGCTGAGTAAACTGATGTGTCCAAAATGAAAGCAGTAGCGGACACCATTATGGCAAGAATGTGAGGTTCCCTGTAGCTTTCATTAAAATTGCAGAAAAGCCAAAATGGCTCAGAGATTAAGACGCTGAAGCTGCAGACCAGAAGGTCTACAGCTCGGCAGTTCGAGACCCGAGTGCTGCGTGACCGAGTGAGCACCTGTCTCTGGTCCCAGCTCCTGCCAACCTAGCAGTTTGAAAGCAAGAAAATGCAAGTAGAAAAATAGGTACCACTTTGGTGGGAAGGTAACAGCGTTCCATGTACCTCAGCGTTTAGTCAAGCTGGCCACAAGACCATGGAAACATCTTCAGACAGCGCTGGCTCTTTGGCTTGGAAACAGAGATGAGCACTGCCCCCTAGAGTCAGACTCAACTAGCTTTTGAGCAAGGGAAACCTTTTTGCCCTGCCAGAAAGGATCTCCTAGATAAAGCTAATGGTTGAAAGTTCTCCTTATTTGAAGGGGATACCTCTGATTCAAGGGGAAAAGGTGATCTAGGTGAGAATCCTGTTTTCTAGAGGAGTGGGACTCCCTCAAGGCACATCAACAAGTGGACAGAGCCCTGCTGCAGCTGCCCTAAACACTCACACAGAAACCTCCCATACACACTAGGCAGCACAGCTGGGGATAAAGATCAGATTCTAGTCTTAAACATTCCAAAAAGCTGTCACAGGGCCCATTGGTCATATCTGGTACCACATTTCTATGTTCTGCTTTGGCAACCTGGCACATTCCTGAAACAGCTGAAACATACTGAGCAGGATTTCAGGAGAGCTATGGTACTCAAGTACTGCACCCTTCTTACTTGCACCTGGAACCCTGTCTTAGCTACCAAAGAGTTCCTTAGTCTCACGCTCTGCTGAGCTGGTGATCATCGGCACACATTTACTGGCAAGTGTGTGGTGACTCCTTTCATAACCTGACCATTTATATTCAAGGAGAAGATGAAAAGAGACAGGGGAAAAAGTGATCTTCCTAATCTGATAGGCAGAGCCTTGCCTTGTTCACCTGGAACAGGTATGGCTGGAAATGGGGACCAATGGAAATCTGAACAATCCTGCCTTCTGGACAAATGAAAAGAGGAGCTTACTCCAGGATACCCTTTCTCCATTAAAGAGGAGCTATAAACAACATGGGAGGTTTTTAACTAGCTTCTCCTACCATCATAAACGACTATGCAAATGAGTAAAATTAGTTAGTTGAACACAATCATCAGTTAGGGGACTGATAAAGCATAAACTAAATGAACACATAACCAATAAGATAGTTTAGGAGAATAGCCATGTTAGTCTGCAGTAGAAAGGCTCGATTCGAGTCCAGTAGCACCTTGGTGATTTTCAGGGTATGAGCTTTTGAAGAAGAGGAGAAGGAGAAGGAGGAGATTGGATTTATACCCCGCCCTTCACTACCCGAAGGAGTCTCAGAGCGGTTTACAATCTCCTTTCCCTTCCCCTCCCCACAACAGACACCCTGTGAGGTAGGTGGGGCTGAGAGAGCTCTTTCAAGAACTGCTCTTGAGAGAGCAGCTCTGAAAGAATTTATGACTGTTTCAAGGTCACACCAGCAGCTGCATATGGAGGAGTGGTTCCAGATTAGAGTCTGCGCTACTAACCACTACGCCAAACTGGCTCTCTTTTGAAAGTCAAAGCTCCCTCCCATACCCACAAACTCCTGTTGGTCTCTAAGGTTCTACTGTACTTGAATCTAACATAACCAATAAAACGGTTTAAGCCACAAAGTATTCTAAATAAAGTTAAGTTCAACAATACAAAACCTACAATAGCTTAAGTCGTTTTTTCAAAAAAAACCCCTACAATGTGTAAGCTAACATCTATTCACTTGTCAGAGCACACTACATAACCCAAGGTTATTTGCAGTTATCAAATTACACACCTTATGCAGGCTCCCCGTATAGTCTTTTCAAAGAAATGCTTCTGGGTTGCCGACCAACTGAGAAAAGGATTACACATTTTAAACTCAGCAGAATGCCTACATTTGTTCTTTTATATTAGTACACTGAAAGGACATTTACTACCAAAACAACTGTCAAGTATATACTTAATACTGCTTGCGTGTTTTTTCTCTCTGAAAGCGACCCAAAGACCACAGCTGTAAAAACTGAGAGACTGAGAAGAACAAAAGCTGCCATTTGTTTTGGATCACGAGCAAGCAGTTTCACTAAGGAACATCTCAACCATTTTGTGTTTATACTAAGACAGTCATTTAAATTTGGCATAGCTAAAAATGTGCTCAGGAACACTTTTTTAAAAAAAAAACAAAAATAGGATAAAACGTGCATTTTAACAGAACATCTACAAGAGCTAACTTCGCAAAGTATCCTGAGTCAAACATGGACGCCAGTGTTATTTGCCAAAAGACTAATCTAGTCAAATCAACTATTATAAGCAGACCTATGGAAACTCTTGATGGGGGAGATCCCCCATCGCACTCCGTTGTGACTCCCTTGGAACCCGGCTGCAGCAGCAGTAGCGTCTCGGAGCGGCTCCCAGGCTCTGTTGCCTCTGCAGCTGCTCCATGGTAAGTGCACTGTCTGTGTATGCACAGACAACACTTTTTATTTTGTGGGGGAATTTAACCCCCCCCCCCAAAGTGGGTTTTTTTTTTTAACTTAACAGGTTTTTCTGCAAATCTAGAGGGATTACAAAAAATCTGTTCAGGTAAGTGTGCCCCCTATTTGTGGATTTAGGTATCTGCAGATAGGGGGCACACTTGGGAATTAGGTATATAGATTTTATTGTATTTTTAGTAGTAATTTTCTTCTTTCCTCCTTACTATTTGTGTCAGTGCATGGTCAGTATTCAGCTTGGCTTTATTTGATGACTATGGATTGCTCTTACAATAAAAAATTCCCACTTTTACAAGAAATTCTATTGACTGAATATTCAACATACTATAATAACACAACAGTCTACTCTTCTTAGCTGGGTAGACCACTACATACAATTTTGTTTGAACTCTTGACTCACATCAAATTTCCATATGTGGAACTGGATATGAAAAAACTGAAAGAGCTAAACATACATACCAGAGACCATTTTAAACCATGTTCTTGGTAAGAATGAATTATATGCATAAACTATACACATTGTATGCATAGGGTTTTAAATTACATACAAATTGCAATAATAAAATTTGTTAAGTAGGTTCATTACCTATATTTAAAATCTCAGCCTCTCAAGTACACAAAGAATCACAGATCCAGAAAATGTGGAATTTCAAGACAGAAACACGTAAGCCTGCATCCTTCTTCCTCACACAGTTTGTAGACTGAAGACTTGCCAGTTTCTAACAAACCACAATTTGTTGTAACATTCAGTGGCATTCTGGGATTCTTAATTACAAAGTAAGTCTCCAACCCACAAATTAGCCTAGGTTTGGAATGAGTATTTGCAAGAAGAAAAACTGGGAAATTATTATTTCATACAACTGGAATGTCAAAATGAATCACAGGTCTGAGGACTTCCAAAAGATTGTTGTTGTCTGGCTAGTAACCCATAGTTTGTATCATCTGAAATACAGGCACACTCACAGTTTTGAAAATCAAGGCACACCTGTGAGAATGTACTCCAAGTAAAGGGTACACTGTTTTCACCTTCTGGGTTACAATAACTTCCGGTGATGTCAGGGGGTGTGGCCTTCTGTCACTTCCGGTGATGTCAGGGGGCGTGGCATATGCAAATAAGTTATGCTAATGAGTTATGCTAATGAGCTCCGGCAGCTCTTTTTCTACAACAAGACCCCTGGTTACAATAAAGAACATCACTTAAAACACAAGAAATACTTACTTCAGAAAGAGATCTGTTCACCATTACCTAGCTAAATGAGATGCTTGTTTTCTTCTAGCAATCTCACCTATGTCACATGACTTGCTAATATAGCAGTAAAAGCGATAAAAAATATTGTCTGCGTATATTTTGCACACACTTTAGCAACTATATTAATGACACATCATTTTAAAAACTCAGATAACCAGACTGAAAATTCTACTGTTATTAAGAGTGAGCTTATAGTAAGATATACTCAAATCCTTCCATTTCTCGTGGGTACATGAGCAAGCTCACTCACTCACCTGAGATGTCACTGTGCATATGGATCTCCTTCTTCTGTTAATACTAGTAGACCAGCCTGTGTGAAATAATTCTAAGGCTATATATATATTTCAAAATTTACCCAGAACACACCTGAGATGTCCATCATTTCAAGTTCTGGCCCATTTTCTCCTAGATAAGCATTAATAAGCATGCCCCCTACCAATATGCAATGACAGTGTTTAAGAGTGCACACTACCTCCTTAAACGGAATCCTGATAACTTGCGTTTGATCCAGCAAGTGCCAGTTGCATACTCTACTGATACATAAAATGAGGTCAATATCTGCAGTTGTAACAGAAACATCTCATGAAATGCACCTCCATCTGGAGCCACTAGGTGCACACAGTGTATGGCTAAAGCAGGCCCAGAGTCAAGTTCTCCAAAACAACAGATATCTGAAAAAATACTCTTAGAAAGCAAGGAACATGAAGTATATCTGTGTGAAGTCAGATCTTTGGGCACATGATGATTATATTATGGTACATTCAGGTCATAAATTAACATCTTTTCTGTAGCATTCTGCTTGACCACACCAATATTTTTTTTAAAAAACCAACAAATGAAATTATGAGGTACATCACCCCTTTCATGGTACAATAATTTAATATTAAACTCACAGGATAGTAAATGCAAAATTTATTTCAACTGTACATAACAGATACCTTTTAAAAAAAACCACTTAGTTGTTATATGCCACCACAAACAATAAAATGCAAACTGTACAATACAATACACATTCAGATATACATCTATATTCTGTTTTCAAAAGTCAGTAACTTACTAAAAGATGGCTTCTCCTGTTCACAAATGAAATGCACAATATATAGATTTTTTCCCATTTTTATGTCATATATACATATTATTGTGTTTTGGCATGATTATGCAAAACACAGAATTAATATAGCTTAATATCATAAATACTAATTGAATGCCAATACCATTTAAGCCATGTGAAAGGGACCAATGATGGCTCACACCTACATTCTAATTCAGATTCTGTACGCCTTCATTATAATACTAACTGTACACACTTATCTTACAGAATTGCATAACATAAGGTACCATTAATTTAATATAATTGAGTTCCACAAAATTTTTTAAAAACACTGAAACTTTGGGGCTGAATACCACCATTTTAACACTGGAATTTCTTTAAAATGCTTGTTGCATTAATACTTCTGATCTATTCATAACAAACCAGCGGTCTTCAACAGTGAAAATACCGGCAAGGACTTTTAACTGTAGGGTTACAAGGAAGAAAGTTGGACCCTGGTGGTCAATCAGTGAAAGGCACTAATGGTCACAGATCTTTCCTGCATTCCCCCCCCCCCCGAGCAGTCCTTTCTGATGCCAGGAAAGTTTATTTCCAGGGGTTTAGTAGCTGATCTACCACAGGGTTGATCTAGCAGGGCAGGAGGTTGAAATGGGAAGGGCATACTGCCCTGCTGCATCTTTGGTCCCTGTACCTCTACTGCCAGGGCAATTTCACCCCTTTCCCTCTTCCCACTGTAGCCTCCATGCAGTTCACACAACCCCAGGAATAAACTTTCCTGAAGTTGGAAAGGACTAGTGGTGGGAGGGGAACACAGGACATATATGTGACCCTTGCATCCACCAATCTTGGGATCTAACCCTGTAACATGCCATCATTCTGACGATGGCTCTTGCAATAATTAACCATGGTAAATGATCAAAGCCTGAATATTCTGGTCCAGTTATAAAGCATCCTTCTAAGCGGGAAAGTAAAGTTCTGGGGCAGTACCAACTTTCAAAAGATATAATACATCAAAAAGCAATATAAATGTATTAATTTTCTCCCTTCCCCCCCCTTTTTGTAAACCAGAAAAGTACTACTAAACCAGTGGGACAATTGTCTACACTGTCATCATTAAAAAGGGAACAGTGAACTTTGAAAATATGAGTATTATAAAAGACTGATAGCTACACTGTGAGCACACAAACATTCCACGCTGCTTCTCCTCATAGCTAAACTGGACATTAGATGTGATTTCCTATTTCTTTGGAGAAGAAGCTTCAGAAAGCTTCCAAGTTTGATCTGTGAAACAGGTTTTCCTTTGGACTGTATCCTCTCTGGCTCAGAATGGTCCATCTCAGCTTTCTCACATGCTCAGGATGAGATATAGGCACTTGTACTCTTCGCCCCCACCACTGATGAAAAAACTCCTGAGCAAGGAAGCATTTTGAGAGGAAAATCCAGCCCAGCTACATTTAGCGGTCTGCCCCCTCCAATTTCTCTGCTCAAACCTTCCACAGCTGATTTTTTACTTTTTAGACAGGTGAGGGACCACTACTTACATCTTCCGTGTCACGCATGCTTTGGCCCTTAGCACGCTTTTTTTTAAAAAAAATACTGTATCCTGTAAGCCATGACCACACCCTAGAGCCATTGCAAGGCCATACTCATTCTCTCTCAGACTGGAGTGGGGAACTGAGCCTGGCCCTACCAAAACGGGAGCTATCTGCACCAAACATCAGTGCTGTGCCTTGGTGCTTTCCAGCTGACCACTGAGTTCTATGAGACCACGTGGAGAGTGGAATGAGTGCCCAGTTGTGACAGCCTTAGAACTCTCTAAAGGTGGTGTAGCCCAACAACTTGAAGTTCCAATATTAAGCCAGTAATCAGGGTCTGAACAGTTCTAATGGCAAGTGTTCCATATCAGTGTAACCGCAGCATGCAAGCAATTACCCTCTTTCTGGCCTAAGGATCAGGCTGCTGGTTAATACCAGGTTCAGCATACAGATACATCTGGCCTCCGAGCTCTTTGGCTTACTGAATAAGAACCCTCTTTCAAATGCTTCAATTTAGTGATGTTTATTTACGAATTACTTTACGTAAAATTAAATGCAAGTAATTTTATGCTGCATATCTTAATATGTCTGTTCCAATACCTTTGCTTAGACCAATAGGTTCCCCATACTATATTCCACAATTAAGCAGTGAAAACTGCAGTCTACCTGTATCATCTGAGGAACTGTAAACATTTATTATCAAGTTGTCAGAAAGCACTAGTGCTTGATTTAATGTGCTTGAACTGAACACTGGGTTACACAGCGGTTTTAATAAATCTGGTATCTTGGGAAAAGAAATATTGCCTTCTCGTTATTTCTAGTTCTTACTTCTTCTTTTTTAACTCCTAGTAATTTCTTCCTGCACATCAGAGCTACCTGCAAAATCATCAGATTCTATTTTATAAGAACAGAACACAAAAAGTATCCCATCTCTTATTCAAGAATACTGGTAATCCAATGTGTCAGCAGCTGCTGGAACAAAAACAACAGGGATCTATGAAATAAATCAATTATATTATATATTGCAGATGTAACCTGAAATATAAAGAGGCATCCCTAATTTTACCGTTATGGACTAAAAATGGGGGGGGGGACCAAATAGGGACATATGACTTTGGTACTTTAAAAACTGGACACCCCCTGCCCCATAATAGCTCTCTGGGTTGTGGCCCACAAGGTACAGACTCTCCAAAACCAACAGAAATACAACAAGAAATCATAGATCCCTTTTTGTGAAGATAAGGGAGACCATCTCAGATTCTACTTGGAGAAAAGTCGTAAAAGGAAAATTTTGAGAGTGTCTTGACTCCAAGAAGAACTTAGAATTTCTCTCCCATCTTCACAAAGAGGGATTTATGATTTCCTGTGATAGGTTTACAGGGCACTGGAGTGTCTGCAACCTGTGACCCACAACACAGAGAGCCAATGAAATACATAGAAGGGGTTTTGCACATGCCCAGGGTATGGCTTAACTTATGCCAAGAAGGAAACTACACATTTATGCTTTTGAAAGTCCCCTCAGCTTCCTGTGTACCTAGGGGAAAAAGAGGCTCTGCTGTTCAGGACAGATATCTGACTCCTTCCCGGAGGAGTGCAGCTGATGACAACTCGCTGGATTGTGGCTGGTTTCTTCTACACTGTAGCATAAAATGGCAAAATCTTACTTTGCCGGTAGTTATTCGAAGAATAATGAAGATCTTTCAAATTTTTTAAAAAACGTAGTAGCTCAAACTTTTGACGTACACAATATGGTAAACTGACAGTAATACCCACCAAACTTGCTTGTTTTTTAAAAAATGAACTTATAATTGGCCAAGATCGTTTGGCTTTCCTGTAATTTCCTTTTTTTTTTTTTTGCTGTTCATTAAGCCTGTAAGGCTAAATTGTTTCCATACTCATGGCACAAGTGTTGCTTTACAAAACACGAGCAGGTGCTATAAAAAAGTGGGGCTGTCCCGGGGAGGAAAGAATACCTAAAATGATACTTTAAAAACCCCAGACCATTCAAACTTACATATCAATGCTGCCAGTTTTTATATTAAAAATATCCTGTAGGTTTAGCCCGCCAGGTATGACCGAAGTATCAGAAATTTCTTCCAGAGGTGATTAAAATATCACATTAAAGAGACAAGGGAACTGCAAGAAAACATCTAAGAAAAGCAGGCTGTGATACAACAAGCATTTGTTAAGAAAAGCTCAGAAGTGCATTAGTTCTGGTGAGAGATATACGAGCAACAGCTCTTACGAGATGTAGACCCCATTCTGTAACTATGGGCTGTCCATATACTGTCATAGTCAGAGTCTTCAGAGAGGTCGGAAGGCTCCAAACGAGAAAGGCTACTGCGACGACCCAAGGAGTCTAGACTTGATTGGTCATCATCAGCCAAGACGTGATTATGCATCAGGTCAGTGCCTTGCCATGCTAAGGATGTATGGGTGAAATGAAATGGTAGATGTAGACAGGCAGAGGTGGGATGAGGAGGAGAACATACAGGATAAGCCACAACCAAAACACATGAAACAAAAGCAAAAGGTGACGGGAAGAAAAGGAAAAGAGAAAATATTGTTAAAAAGGCACCAACGTTTGTTATCCCCATTTGGGTTGGGTTTTATATAAAATTATACTTTTTGCACGTACATTTTTTTTTAAAAAAACACAGACACAATAAGCTAGTTTCTTTTTTAAAAAAAACTCTATTGTTTATAGGTGCCTCTGTTTACATATGCACTTTTAAATAGAATCCATTGCTTTTGTTTAAAAGATTTTGAAAATAAGTGGTAGAAATTATACTCATAACAAACCAAATAGCAGCCTTTTTTAAAAAAATGGGGAAATGCCCTGAAAAGATTTGTGTAGCTGTGTTGCTTTGCATTTCCAGAAAAGGTGTTTTCTAGATAGTGAGTGCATTCCTAAGCAGGTCTACTCACAATCCTAGTCAGGTCTAGTAAATGGAACTTACTCCCAAGAAAGTGTTCTCAGAAATTCACTGTCCACCCAGGACTACCATTTGGTGTAGTGGTTAAGTGCGTGGACTCTAATCTGGGAGAACCGGGTTTGATTCCCCACTCCTCCACTTGCACCTGGCTGGATGACCTTGGGCATACCATAGTTCTGGCACAGCTGTTCTTGAAAAAGAGCAGTTTCTGTCAGAGCTCTCTTAACCCCACCTACCTCACAGGGTGTCTGTTGTGGGGAGGGGAAGGGAAAGGAGTTTGTAAGCCACTCTGAGACTCCCTTGGGTAGTGAAGGGCGGGGTATAAAACCAATCTCTTTTCTTCTTCTTCTTCTACTCCCTCTAAATCACCTTTAAAGGAAACATTCATTCTGTCACAGTATATTCCGCAGTGTTGCTAGTGACCCCCAAGGTCTACATAGTAAAACGCCTTAGCACTTTTCTATCCTACCTAAAGACTTTTCTTTCTTTCTTTCTTTTTCTTTTTTTTTGGGGGGGGGGGAAATCTGTGAGGAAGAATGGGGCTGTTTGCATTAGTTCTACATTTAGTTTGGGGAAAAGGGGGGGACTCTGAAGATGACCTGAGGTCAGATAAAATCACTTAGGCAACTGCAAACTTACTGTGAAGGCAGATACCATACTAACTGGGTCTATCCAGTAAAAAGGTAGATCATGTGGGAGTGTCAATAGTTCAGTAAGGCCTAATTCAGATGTGCAGTCTGTGGCCTATTGTGTTTTTGTGCAAAGTGCCGTCAAGTTGCAACCAGCTTATGGTGACTCCATCAAGGGGCTTTCAAGGCGAGTGAGAAGCAGAGGTGGCTTGCCACTGCCTTCCTCTGCAGACTCTTCATGGGTAGTCTCCCTTCCAAGTACCAACCTTCTGTGCCCACTGGAAACAACCATGTGAACATTGCCCCATATGATATCAGACTGTATGAACCGTTTTAACTATAATATCACAAACCCCTTGAAAAAGGTTTAAAGACAAATTTGGCTAGAACCACATGGGGTTACAAAAAGCTTTGCAACATGGAACTCTATGCAATTATGTTTTCAATTATTCACCATGCCAAAGATGGCACATGAGAACTGAGCCAAAATTCTGTGCCCACCATGGATTCCCCCATTGATTTTAATGGAAGGAACTAAGTTGAGTGTGTACTGTCTTGAGAAGAAAAAGTGCAGACCATTTCACCTTGACATCAAAAGCAAAATGATTTACTGGATTTAACAGAGCTGGGCTGCATCCACTTGTTTCTCCAGTTCTTTTAATGTTACTTCAGGGCCTTTTCACATGATCAGTTCATGGGGACACTGCAAAAGAAGTCTAGACTTTGGGCAATGTACCTCACAGTCCTTATTCAGTGAAGGCATCACAACGTCTCAACCACATGTAATATAAGTGACAAGAGAGTCTTGCTGAACAGAAAAGTCGTATTAGGTATGCTGCCTTTCTCACCTTCCACCCTAATATAGCCAGATGTGCATTCCATGTAGAAGGCAGCATATCTCTTACTGCGAGGGCTTTCTAGATGTCTCCAATTTAAGTGCAAATTTGGCTAGATAAACACTCCCGATGTTGGAGATAAAAAAAACAGGGGGAGTGTCACACACACACATAGTTCAGGGAGCACTGTTCTCAACAACCCAAACTTAGTTTTGAAAACAACCCAAAGTCAGTGATCAGAAATATGCTGCACGCTGAACATGTTCCCTCCTTACTGTCTCTTCCCTGTAGCACTCAAATTTCGTCCCTCCCTTTCTCTTCTTTTACAAACAACAGCCTGAAATTACATGTGGAGAAAGAAAAGGGGAGAATCCAAATATGTGAGTAGAAGGGAAGGGAAGGACATTGAAGCTACAAGGGAAGCTACCAGCCACGGTGACCAAAGGGGACCTCCACATTCAGAGGCTGTCAGCCTCTGAATCCCAGGGCCAGGAGGCAACATCAGGGAAAGCCTTGGCCTCTGTACCCCGTTGCTGGACCTCCAGAAGTACTGGTTGGCCACTGTGTGAGACAGGATGCTGGACTTGATGGACCACTGGTTTGATCCAGCAAGGGCTCTTCTTATGTTCTTAAGCCACAATCTAAAGATTTGTTAAAAGAAAGAAATAAAAACCCGAAGAGGTTCATAGATTCAAAGGAGCTGGACTGCATCCACTGTTCCTCAGGACGAAGTTACAACCAAGGAGAGAGAAACATGGTGTTCCTCATCGCTCATTGTATCAAAACTCAGTACATAAAGATTATCAAGAGAGCAGCGAATGAACTACATATAGGAAGAACAGCATTTTCCTCACAGGCACAAGATATTATACATTTTAGTGCTGAGGAAAATGCAATATTCCCTCCTCAAGAGTAGCAGATCCTTGAAGGAAGGTGTTTAGACTGTACGTAACAAAGGAGAAATAAATGCACTCTTGCCGCACAACAATCTGATCATGCGGAAAGGCCCAGAGAGCAGCAGATAGTGCACAGAGTGAAAGACAAGACTTAAGAAGGGGGGGGGGGAACAGCTGCTCTCATTTCCCAGCAACCTTGTCACAAGACACACTTTCCATTTGGAAATGCCTATCCTACCACTGAATGCCAGGCCACAGAGTCCCCCGGTCATGCTGAATCTGCCTTTCTGGAAGCAGCAGCTCCAAAATCACACATGGAAGATGCTACTAGCAGAATTGCCAGGTCTGCACTCAGAGGGACAGGGACATGAGCGCAGGACTGAGGACAGTCTGCAGGCAAAGAAACTGTGTCACATGAAAGGGCACCATTTTATGGACACTTGGGGCCAGTTTGCAACATTTCCCTGTTTGATAAAATTAAAATATTATATGTTCATAGGCCTTATTCCCATAGAAAAAGGTCAAAGCCAATTTCTTTTGTTGTTTTTAAAATTACGTGTGCACAGATGGAGAAAAACTATATATATTTTTAACAATATCAGCAGCCTGGAAGGAAAAAGAAGCCGTGCATCTAAATGCTATTGTCTTTGTTTTTCATTGCAAATAAATGCAAATAAAAGCCGTCGTACTTTAATGTAAGCAATGAAATTTATTGCACTATGTATATTTACAAAATATACATAGAAAGGGGGACAGGCAAAAAAAGCAAAAACTATTTTACGCCAGTTGTGTGTCTGTAAGCACGCACGTTTACATTAACTTTAAAAAGTACGCTTCAAAACACATTTGTCGTCACCTTGAATTTTTTTTAAAAAAAAATTACACACACCAACTGAACACAGTTGTGCCATTTAAAGCACCAGCAATTTTATTTTATCTTTTCTCTCCCACCCTGTACAATCATTCAAAAAAAAATCCTGTACAAGATTATTGTAGGACTGGTAAATAGTAACATTCGAGGACAAAGTCTGAATCAGCGGAAATTCGTAACATAGCCTAAACAGAAACATATAAAACTATAACACAGCAAGAGACAGTTTTACCACTTTGATACAAATAGTTTGTTGTTATGGTTCAGAAAGTGTCTATGAACCTTCTTGTAACAGCCAGAAAAATCTAAGTATCAAAAGACTATGAAGTAGTCCTACAATAAATTAACACTAGTAATGGCTAAATCTCATTTCATAGTATTCATGCATGAACTCTAACCGAAGTCTGAAGTAAAAAGTAGAATGATAGTCAATTGCCAGTCCAATACATTTGGTATAGAAATGTCTACATGCCACTGTATTCATTAACCAACATATCTGACAAATAGTTAAGCGTTAAGGAGCTTGATGGATGAATATCCACCAATATCTACATCAATTTCTGCCAATAACACTATTTAATATTTTATAATTTGACAATTTGGAGCATAACGCTATTAACTAGGTTTATAATTAATGGCAAAACTGTGCAAACTGGAACATACCAGAGAGAGTATATTTACTCCCTTATGCAGCTATAATACATGCTGGCAGATTCTCCTGTTAGGTGCAATGCTTTACTTACAACAGAGGATCTCCACCATTGCAGCCTTGTTAAAGATTAAATAATCTGGGTCCCCAAGAAACAGTGTAAGTTGGGTATATGTCCGAGTAACTGAAAACAGCAGCTTTGCTAAACATACAGATATGTACAAAATACATGTATCATCTTCTGGAACAAAGGGGAATTATTAAAAAGAAATGTTTAATCTGCTATGAACTGTTTATAGCCAGTTACATTTTCTCTTAATGGAAAAAGTCTCTTAAATGTTGTTGTTTCCAAAGTACATCTCTGGTTGAATATATATTTTTTTTTAAAAAAAAACAAAATACAAAAGTCTAAACCAAAAAGCTGAAATATCAAGTGAGCTACATTCCATATGTACACTTAGCATTTCTATAGCTAAAAGCAATCTCATGTATGGCTGAGTACAAGATTATACACGTATCATATTATGATAGTTTTTGCAGCCCAACCCTAAGATCTGCTGAACCAGCCCAAAAAATACTGGTGAACATCCACAACCCTGTGGGACTGGTACAACATCAGGAACCTGGACAGCCAAAAGGATCCCAGGGCCGTTGTTCCAGCACTGGAAGTTTTAACACTGGGGCAGAAACTCTTGGGCCTTTAATTGCCAGGCTTTGTGCCACAAGAGTGGCTAGCGTACCTTGAAAAATTAACCCAGCGTGTTGGATGCATCTACCATTCTATGCTCCTCCATGCAGCACTAATACCTCCTAACTTCCAATACATCGGCAGTGACAACATTCTAAGGGAAAGGGAAAGTAAGATGCTCTGGCAGGTACTCAACACTGTCTACAAGCATGGGGTATTCCCAGAAGCAGCATACTGGCCCAAAAAGCACACTCTTACTTCTCAGCCTGTGCAGAGGTAGTTGTGAATTTCCTGCATAGTAAAGGGGGGTTGGACTAGATGACCCTGGAGGTCCCTTCCAACTCTATGATTCCATGATTCTAAAAGGGGAGGCCAAATTAACTAGGCTACCCCAGAAGGATACCTGCCCACTGTCTTCTGGAAGCTAATCAAGAAAACACGTCTCTACCTTCCTGACTTTAGTGAAATGTGCTGCCAGCTTTAAACCACCCCCCATCCCCTATCCTGTCCCCCCAAGTATGTGAAGATTGGGAACCCTGACCTAGGGACAGTACGGCAGATTGCAAACAGCACTCTTGAATGGTCCGAGAGCCTTTCCATTAAGTTATATAGATCAGAACTAAATGGAGTATGAAATACATATTTGGTCACAACAACCAAAAACAGAATATGAGAATGTTCTCAGACTATACCTAATATGACACCATGGCAGCTCCTACTGTACCTACAGATTTGATCACCACAGTATATATGGTATTACTGAATCAGTATCACAGTCACGTGAGTGCAAAAAGAACCATAAAAATTCACAGGTTAAAAAGCAAGTATTTACCTGTTCTATTCTTTAGGAGTTTACATGTAAATTATTTCCAGCACTTAGATCTCTACAATCAGCTGAAACCCTCAAAGGAGACTAGTGATACTATTTGCTGAATTAATAGGACAGCAACAACGGTTTACTTTTTTCAAAACTTACTTGAATTTAACGTTTGGCGTGTTTTGGCACTTGTGCAATAAGCTTCAATAACTTTTAGAATCTGAGCATCTTCTTCTAAAGCAGCTGTACCTGTGTAAAACAAAAATACAATACATTGTAACTGGAGCTCAACAGGCTTTTGTATTTTAAAAACAACTTAAAGCCAAAAACAAAAAAGGGCATGATTCAGTTCTGCTGTAGGGCTACTATAACATTTCCCCTTTTTGGTTCCCTTTATCTTTTCTTGGCTGAACAGTCCCTTTTCTTCTTTGTTTCTCTCTCTGTCCCACCCAGTTGTTTAAATAGGTATAGATATATGCTGAGCCAGCCTAGGGAACTGAGGGACCAACTAAAATCCTTTGTTTGTCTTTCCTGATTATAGTAATTCAAAACTAACACACTTCTTTATTTCACTTTTGAGGGGAAATGCTCAGGTAGCTACCAGGTTTAGGACTTAGAAGGTGAACAGGCAACAGGAATGAGGTAACTTTGTATAAATATACAAAGATAATTTCTCACAAACAAGTAGCTGTTTTGTTAGACAGATAGGTCTTTAAAACTGAGGAGATTTCTTGCAGTTTCTACTTAAATAAACAAGCATAAGCTTCTTTGTCTCAAAGATACTTAGGCTGGTGAAGGCAGGAACATTCGCACAAGTTCCAATATCCCTTCTTAATCACTTGATAGGGATCACCCCCCCTTTACTAGGAGCTATTTCCCTCAGACTTGATAGGGATAATCCCCTTTACTAGGAGCTGGAGCTATATCCCTCAGGGAAGGGCCACTCGTCCCATTTCCCTAACTTAGGACCTTCTTGACCTTCTCAATATGCTTAATTCTCCTTCAAGCTCTACTGTCATTCTTAACTACCACTTCTAACTACCACACTCAACTGTAGAATTCTGTTTGAATCCTTTGTCACTCAAGGTTCTCAGACAGGGTTAAACCATGACCCATTTACTGTCCAGCTACGCGACACAAAGCTATCAAAAAAATACAGACCTTCAGACCAGTCCTCTATGCATATCTGTGACAGCAGATGAAGTACTACGTGGCCACAGCATTCTGTGCTTGGCAGAAAGGGTCTATTAGTAGTCCCTTTTTAAAGGGAGGCAGGAGAAAGAAATGCCAACTTCCTTGAGTCATACCCATGGAGGAGTCCACAAGAACCACATTTTAATGGCTGAAATAATCAGATCCTTTTCCTTCCAAGAAAGTAACAGTGGTCGCTAAAAACCCCAGGACAGTACAGATGGTTTTTGGAAAGATTAGATGCATTATTTCTTTCCAACAGAGAAAACAAAAAGAAATGGCACAAGATACAGTAAGAAGGAGAATGAGTCTCAAATGAACATTCAGCCTTCTCAGGGCTGCCTGTTAGGTCTTGAGATGCTGGACAGGCACATAGCCTCCCCCCGCCCCCGACCTGCCTGCTTATACTTGATATCTATCAAGGTCTCTACCCCTGTAGTACAGCCTAACTTTGCACAGTCATGGCTCTTGACAGGATAATGGTGCCGGTCTACATCACTTTATTCATGTGGTATTGCTCAGTGTTTCGAAATCTGAAGTGACAGTCTCTAGCAGAGAGAGATTCTGAGCTTGCTGATAATACAGCAGCCCACAACGCATTCACTCTGCAGCCTAATAACATTATACCTGGAGTCAGGAAAGGGATTTAAGACAACCTGGGTAATTATTAAGTTGCTAGCGAAATTTCAACAACACTTATTTAAAGCATGAGGTGGTGGTTAGAGTGTTGGACTAACATCTGGGAGACTCAGGTTCGAATCCCCACTCTGCCAGGCAAACATTCTGGGTGACCTGGGGCTACTCACACACACTTAGGCTAATCTACCTCACAAGGTCGTTGTGAGGGTAAACTGGAGGAGAGGAGAAAGGTATAAGCTGCTTTGCGTCCTCGTTGGGAAGAAGAAGTAAAGAAAAGAAAATCTATTCAAGGAACGCCTTCTCCGGTTAGAATACATCCATATGCTCAGCTCAGTTGTTGAGTACCTGCTCTGTGCTGCAGGTAGGTACATGTAAATTCACTTCTCCAGGGTGTCCGTTCAGAGTTACTAAAAACTATCTCCTTCTGTCAGGCTTTGAGGCATTGTTTTTATTAAGATTTGACTTTTAAACCCAATTATTGTTTTAATTTTTTTTTTTTACTGCTTGGTATGTTCTTTGGATTGTTCTACTGAATTACTTGGTATTATTGGGCTGGATCCAAAGCACTGAAAGCACAGAGAATCTGGTGAACTGGGACTTCCTTGCCTCCCCCCTTCAGCTGTAGACCACCAAGCCCCTTTCTCAGGGGTGGGGAAGTGTCAATTGACCCACAGGAACAGCATGAGAGGCAGAGTAGGAAGGGGAAATGACAAAAAAAAAGCCCTTCCTTCCCCAGTCAGCATAAATACCATTCTGCCAATGCAACAACCATTATGCAAGTGGAATGGCACCTTTGGATCTAACCAGTAATTTAAAATGCTTTTCTTGGATAAGCCACCTTCATAGCTTTTATTGAAAGACAGGGTACACATCTGTATAATTAATAAATAAAATAAATGAAAAGGAAAGATATTAAAATAATGGAAGCCAGCCAGGGGCTACAAGGCAGAATTCAGATTCCTGTTTGAAGTGCAATAAACAGTTTCTTGAGAAAATAGATTACATGACCTGCATTTGTAGCCTAATTCTATGCTAATTTACTTGACAGTTTGTTCCACTGAGGTTAATAGGGCTTACTGCTGCAAGGACTGCAGCCATTGAGTTTGAAAAAGCATCCAGGATAGCACCATACAGAAATATCCTTATTGATAAACCCTTAGATCTGCAGTCCTTACAGTACTTACATGGAAATAATCCCTACTGAACCCACTGGGACTTGATTCTAAACAAACATGCATAAGATCAGGCTGCAAGATGGGTAACACCAACTATCACCCCTAGTTAATTTGTACTAGTGAACAGCAGTGCCAAACAATTACCTTTCAATTAAAACCCTTTACAATTACAACTAGCCCAAAACAGCAGGTTTCCAGCTAGGATCAAGTCTTTTAAAGAGAGACATACGGAAAAAAATTACAATCAGTTATTCTGGTTCAACAGATCAATTGCATGTTGTAATTGTGAATTCTCTGAGATGTATGCATGACAAACTATATAGATCAGGGGTGTCGAACTCTGACATAAATGAGACCTTGTTGGGCCAGGCCATGGGTGTCATAAAATGTAATGCCAGATAGCGTTAAAGGACACAAACACAAAGATAGGTTTTTTTATTTAAAATAAAAACATGCTTATTTATTTATTTAATTTAATTATGACATTTATACCCCGCCCTCCCCGCGAACGGGCTCAGGGCGGCTCACATAAGGCACCAAGTGCGTTCAGTATACAAAATTACATGATATAAATACAAATTTAAAACAACTTAAAATCAGTTCTACGGATGCACACATAGACTCCTAACATCTTGTGTAACAGGGGGGAAGGCTGGGGTGATGGAAAGATGTTACCCCACCCCCCCAGTGGTCTCTCTCTATAACAGAGCGGTGGTGTAAGTGGCCGTGGCGACTCCTACTCATAAGCCTGGCGGAAGAGCTCCGTCTTGCAGGCCCTGCGGAACTGCACAAGGTCCCACAGGGCCCTGATCTCCTCCGGGAGCTCATTCCACCAGGTAGGAGCCGCCACTGAGAAAGACCTGGCCCTTGTTGCCACAAGCTTGGCCTCCTTGGGAACTGAAAGTTCTGCTTAGAACATTAGCTCTGTAAGCTGTAAGCCTACTTTTGATTTATTGACATTCATCACAGAATTCTCATGCTCAGAGTTCTGAGTCTAGGACCCAGGTTAAAACATGAAATGGCTGAGTGATTAAGAGAGTCCGGCAAAGCAAGCTATGATGCAGCAGCAGCAGAACTGAAAGTAGAAGATGGCCAGTTCCACTGCGGGTTTAATGGAAGCTCTCCGGGGGCCTGATCCGGCCACTGGGCCGCATGTTTAACACCCCTGATATAGAGACTTGGATCAACCTCTGTTCAAACTGCATTATTCCAAGTGGTGCAACTCCTGTTCAAGCTGCATTATTACAAAGGTATTATACCCTCTTCTGAAAACAGCTGCGAATACCAATGTTTTGGCCAAGCAAGAGGAATCCTCTACTCCCCTGTATTACAAACATACTTACTTTTTCTCAGTGCAAACTCTTCTTCTGATGGTTTCCGTTCAGGTTTTCGCTTGGGCAGCAATTTTTTCATTGTTTTAGGGCTTTTGCTGAGATCCTGGCCAGACAAAGCACAAAGAGAACTTGTTTGTTCCACATTCCTGCAAAATAACTGTTTATCTATTGGCAAAAAACACATACAGGAAAGAATCTTGCATCTTCTTGAAAACTTACAGATTTACTGTGGCATAACGTCAGTGAACTAAAGCCCACCAAACACACAACATTGTGAATTATGATTAGCTGCTACTAACTCTGGTTCACACAAAACTGTTTTACTCCTTTTTTGAGCCTCTTTTATACTGGCTCAACACATTGCAGCACGCTGCTGTTGAACTACAACAGAATACAAAAGACATTGTTCAGTTCACTTTGGCTAACAAAAGCAAACTTGCAGAAAGCAGCTATCATAATCATCAGATGGGAAACTGACAGCTGGTTCTGACCCCTCCATCTGCTAAATGGTTGATTTTCTGTAGGAAGAGCACCACCTCTGAGAAACCAAGAGTTCGGTGTTGCTTTTCCTTCTGCTGCTGCTGCCAGGTGATAATGTTGATAAAGTAACATTTTACATTCATTTGGGATTGTGACGACCCCTTAACTGGGGAGGTCTGGTTTCCCTTTAAAGTGTTCTTTAGGTTTTATTTTATTATGTGTTTCCGGCTGCCACCAGGAAATTTATAAGGCTTTCCAAACCTTTATGCTTTACTATTTCTATCACAGGGTAGGTGGATCGAGGGTTTAAGCTTTCGAGGAACTATGTGGTCTGAGGAAGGATTCTTTCTAGAGCTGGTATACTTGAATGAAATAGGATTTATTTAAAGAAAGCATAAATACGAGGGTAGAACCATGTAACTAGTAAAGTAGGTATAACACACAGTCTGCTCCCTACTGACAGGGATTTTTCCTTAGGTAACTTTGTAACACTTTTTCCTTTATGTCCATATAATCTTTACTGTTTCCTAGACACTCAGCTTCAGCTTATAACTGTTTCAACACAGAACTGCTTGTCACTTTCTTTCAGACACAGCACTTAACTCTCATATCACACACAAGAAGGTCTCTCCTTCACACCCCAGAACTAAACTCATCCCACACAGGGATGCTTCACTCTTCTCCCTGTCACAGAACTTAACTGACTTTCAACTGTCATCTCACTAACTAACACTCTTGACTGACATATCTGCTCATCCACACAGAATCATTTCCAAAACCCCTCCCCCTCTCTGTCACTCACCACTCACACCACTTGCCTGTTTCAATTACACTAGACTATCACACAGGCATGCAACCAAACTTTTAAAGACACATACACACAGTTAAACATGAAATCACTACAGGGATACTTAAAATTAAGGAGGAGGAGGAGGATTTATACCCTGCTCTTCCCTTAGAGTCTGAGCGGCTTACAATCTCCTTCCCTTCCTTTCCCCAGACAGACACCCTGTGAGGTAGGTGGGGCTGAGAGAGCTCTGAGAGAACTGTGACTGTCCCAAGGTCACCCAGCTGGGCTTCATGTGGAGGAGTGGGGAATCAAACTCAGTTCTCCAGATTAGAGTCTGCCGCTCTTAACCATTACACCAACAGACACAAAAACAAAGTCTGCTTACCTATAAATGATGTTCTTGAGTGGTCACCTGTGCAGTCACACCAATGGGCTCAACACTTGCTCAGAGGGCAGTGGATTACTATGTCTGACCTGGAGCTGTAAGATCAAGGCTCAGATCCCCATTCTGCCACAGGAGCTTCTCGCTTGACCTGTGGACAGTCACTCTCGCTCAGCCTAGCTCACCTCATACATGACACAAGGATAAAATGGAGAGGAGAATGATGTATGCCATCCTAAACTCTTTGGAGAAAGGGCAGGATAGAAATGTACTAAATAAGTAAATACAACTTTTCTCGACATCTCTCATCTAAGTCTCGGATACAGCTGCGGTACTGCACTGGCCCAGCAGTCGGCAGGTCATGGCTGAACTGTCACCCAAACAGAAGAAGGATCCATTTGGCTTGAAGTCAGAGGGACAAGCAGAGGCTGTTGCAGATGAGGCTTAGTTGGCACCAATAACATGGCCAGTATCAAGGCAGCCATGGCTACGGACTCAACCAGTAGAGCCAAAGCAGACAGGTTTCCAGACACCACAGCTAATGGAGCTGCAGAGAGTGACACTGGAGCTCTTGGACCCAAGGACTGGTTCCAAGTGGCCAGTCTATAGAGCGGGGGTACCAGAGACTGAGTGTTGAAGGAGATCCACTGATACTAAATAGTGACATTGATGCATCAAAGTTGACTGTGGGGAGAATAAGGCACTGTCGAGCAGGAGCTCCATTACCCACTATGTTGCTCCTATAGTCCCAACAGTGGCGACCGCTATCAATCCCAAGGATCATTCTCATAGGTACCAAGAAGGAGGTTTGTAACGAGTAAAGGGATGAGTCTTGCTACCAATGAGATATTCCCTTCAGGTGAAAAGAAGGTATTGGTAGAGATGATTGCTCCGTTTGAGGTGAGGAAGAGTGAAGGACATCCTGTGAGAAGTTGTCATGAACCATATAACGGGTGACTGATCCCAATCCACCAAAGGATGAGCCCCTTTCTCCTGTCCCAGTGGTTCAGGCATTCTTCGAAGCTGGGGTCACTGCTGAGATTGTAATACAGGGAATCATCCTTCCTTATCACTAGATCAGGGATTGATTTGGTACTTTTCCTTCTATATTTTGTGGAGGCCAAAACTTTTGGGTTTTGTGGCCTGAGGTAAACTAGTTCCGCAGATGAGGTCAATAATTCTGGGGGGCCTGGAGTCAGGGTAAGAATCAGGGACGCCACAACTGAAGTCAAGAGACTTCGCCAACAGCTTTGAGAGTAACTCACTGATGGCTGACGAAGCAGGAACTGCCCCCCCCAGAAGGTAAGGAGCCTCGGTCATCATGCCCAGAACTGAGAGGATAACTCAAACACAGGACAAATGTTTATGAAAGGTACCTCACACTGCTGATACGTACTGAATGTAGTCCATTCTGTTGTATACTGTAAAGCCACATTTAAAAAAGAATTCCTTCAAACACTTTTATTCCAGTGATGGAAAGAGCCAAAGAAAGAAGGAAAGAAACAAATAAAATACTGAAATTAGGGGGGGGGGGGGGGAGTAGTAGTAATTTTTTCCCAGAGAGCGTTCTTTGAGCAGAACATTCCCACTTGGTGCTGCAGCTGAAAGAGAACTGAATGGCAAATTGTGTCTCCTTTTCCTCTGAGATGCACGATGTTATGTAAGCTCAAAAAGGGAGAAGGATTCCCCCCCCCTACCTAAAAGTCTACCCTAGAATGTTCTGAATCAGTGAGATGCACAAACACCACAAAGAACACTTCAGTTGTACTGAATAATTGAACTACTTTACAGAACTACAAAGACATGCAGCTCTGCCTCTAGACAAAGATAACCTCAAAAATCTGCAGGAAAAGAAAATGGTAAGCGAGCAACAGAAACACATTTACGAGTAGTCTTCATTTTTTTTTTTAGAAGATGCTGTTAATTAAATGCATTTAAAACAAATGTCAAAGGACGTGTCAGGAAGTAACAAGAAGCAGAAGTTGCTGAACAAAAATTACTTGTAAAAATCCGTAACAGCAAAGGCCTACCCAAGGTTGGCTGCACTGGAATTTATTACACGATATATAAATGAACCTGCTTTCTTGAGAGAGGAAAGCCACACGCATGTATCAGGTCTCGGGAGTCAAGCAGGGTCAGCCCTACTTAATACCTGGATGGGAGACCACCAAGTAAGTTCAGGGTTGCTATGAAGAGGCAGGCAATGGCAAACCACCTCTAAACATCTCTTGACTTGATAGCCCTATGGGGTTCCCATAGGTTGGCTGTGACTTGACAGCGGGGGGAAAAAGTATACATATAAATGAACCTGCTTTGTTGCGTAAGAAAAGCCACACACATATCTTACGAACAATTTAAAGTGGGCCACTGGCTGAAGATTATCTTGCAAACCAATATACCGGCTAGATTATGGTCATCTTCTCATTAGCCATTGCTTCACAAATACTTACTTGTATCTAACAAATGGCCAACAGAAGGGATGTGAATTTTCTCCATGTCCTCCCTCCCCCACTCTGCAGTCCCTTTCAACCAATGGAAAGATTACTCCTGGGCAATGTTCCCTCTAAGTTGTAGACTCTTGCGAGAAAAAAATCTACTTCAAGAGCAAAAAAAAATCGATGAGCATAAAGGTTGTGAGTGAGCCTAATTTATTTATTTTTTAATAAATTTCTGTTTGGAAATGGAAAGAAAGAAAGGGAAAGAAAGAGAGAGAAAGACAAAGAAATAGAGAGAAAGTGAGAGAAAGAAATGGATGGAAATGGAAAGGGAAGAGGGGGAAATGGATAGAAATGGAAAGGGAAAGAAAAGAGGGAGAGGGGGGAAACAAAATGGAAAGAAAAAAAAAGAAAGAAATGGAAAAAATAAATAGAAAGGATGGGAGCGAGGGAAAGAAATAGAAAAAGGGAGAGAAAGAAATAGAAAGAAAGGGGGGAAAGGGAAAAAGGAAAGAAAGAACTGGAAGGAAAGGGAAAGAAAAAGAAAGAAAAAGAAATCGAAAGAAAGGGAAAGAAAGCCCTGAGACTGGAGAAAGCAGGCTTGGAGAAAGCAGACTTGGAGAAGGCAGGCACTTTAATAGGACAGACCCTCTAAGTGCGTGCCTTCGCCAAACCCACTCCTTGCCCCCCTGCACTGAGATGAAAATCTGTGCACTGGGGGTTGGAAATTGGTTAGCACACCTTAGACTTAGAGGGAACCCTGCTCCTGAGGTCCTGGGCTCTGCATAGATAGCTGTGCAGGTCAGGGGATTACATTGAGGAGAAGGAAAGAGGTAAATCTCTTCCTTGTATCAGCAATTGTATGTCTTTGAGTAGTTGCAGGGACTGCAGTGAAAAACCGGAGCAGGAAAACCCCACACCCCTTTCACTTTAGGTTCATTGAAGAAAAGACCCCTCCACTGCAAAGGAGTTATTTTCCCCAACTCCTACTGACAACACAACCTGGTGGAACTCTCTGCTGGATAACATCTGGACCCTGCAGGATCTAATGCAACTCTGCAGGGCCTGTCAGGCAGAGCTGTTCTGCCAGGCCTTTGGATGAGGGCAGCAATGGCTTTTCCCATCTGTCCGGAGCCCCTGATTTCCTGCCTCCCTACCCCCCCCCCCACGGGGCAGCAGCAGCATCGACAGTCTTAACGCCATCTTTTAGGTTATTTAATGTGTTTTACTGGATTCCTATTGTTTTATGTTTAACTAATATAGGTACATTTTATTGTTGCGCACTGACCTGTGCCCTGTTCCACAGGGAAGGGCAGTTTAAAAATCTAATCTAATAATTAATGAATAAACAGGCTGAGCTGTGAAAATCCCTGGTTCAAATCTTGCCTCTTCATGAAAGGCCGTTTAAGAATATAGTTAGGCAAAGCAAATCACACCTCCCTCAGGCTCAGCCCCACTAACCCACCTTATGTGGTAAGGATTCCCAATGCAGTGCTCTGAACCAATGCGCCCTTTAAGCTGTGGAGACCTGTGAGCAGAAATTCTACTTTGTGAGCTACTGGCATTAAAGTTGTGAGCGGGCAATTTGGCTACTGCATAAATTAGTTTGCTCTGGAGCCCTCCCTTCCTGAGCTAAGACAGAAATGTGTGAGCCGGAGGCTGAAAAACTGTGAGCCAGCTCACGCTAACTCAGCTTAGAGGGAACACTGCTCTGAACACTTTATCATAAAGGTGATCAACGAGAAGAGGCATATATAATCGAAGTTAAAAGCCTGATTAATTACCACTGTAAAAAGTAAAGGTAAAGGTTCCCTTGCTCGAAAGCCAGTCGAATCCGACTCTAGGTTTGCGGTGCTCATCTCAATTTCAAAGCCGAAGAGCCAGCGCTGTCCGAAGATGTTCCTGTGGTCATGTGGCTGGCATGACTAAACACCAAGGCGCATGGAACGCTGTTACCTTCCCACCGAAGTGGTACCTATTTATCTACTTGCAATTTCTTGCTTTCGAACTGCTAGGTTGGCAGGAGCTGGAACTAGAGATGGGAGCTCACTCCATCATGCTGCACCCGGGTCTCGAACTGCTGAACTACCGACCTTCCACAGCCTGCAGTTCAGCGTCTTAACCACTAGAGCCACCGCAGCTCCTAATTAATTACCACTGTACTGCCTACTAAAATAATGATGATTCGTTAGCTTTAAAAAAAATAATCTCCTTTTGTTAATTCCGACAGCTCAACACTAAGTGAACTCTAGTTAAAATGCTTTACTGAGGGTGTAGCCCACACTCTGTATTGGTGACACAGTTACAACACAGAACGCACTGAGATTTCTGACAGGGCTGCTCATTCTCACCTCTTTGTAACACAGCGCTGCCGAAGGCCGCAGTGGTGGTGCCGGTCGCAAACAGCTCAAACTCCACGGCTTAGGGGTTTTAGGAGGCTCCAGGGGTCCCCAGTTTATAGTGGTGTGAGGCGTCCCGTGATGTGAAGGGTGTGGAAGAGTGTGGTATACTGGAGTCAGCGGTATTTGCTTGCTATCTGAGTGTTTGCTGGACGGTGTTACAGGATGAGAAGGAAGCTGCCAAGTAAGGAACGATTTACAGAAAAAGGAAAAATATGACAGAAAAATGACAGTTGTATACAAGATTATGCCAGTTAGCCATCAACATTATCATCACTACTTTGTTACACAGCCTGGGGCAAAGCTTAAACCTGTTAAACACGTTTGTCAACAGTAGGCTTGGATCCTGTCTAGAATTTCTGCAGGCGCAAAGGAAGAGGTGCGATTTCACTGATTCCTTCCTCCCAAGGCAGTCCAGGAATTGCTGAGGAGGGGGCAATCAGAGGTCCCCCACAGGAGGGAGTGGAAGGGGGGGGGAAATCAGTAAAAGTTTGTCTTAACTTCCTAATAGCAAGAAGCTGGGCGGGGAGCAAACACGACCAATTTTTCTAGTTTTACTTCCTATGAGCCAATGCTTTTGCACTTGATCCGACCAATTCATACATTACCCATCTGCTGTGCTTCCATAATATCCCAAGCTACACCCATTGCATCTGTCAAGAGGATCCCTGTGGCTCAGGGAAATGTCATAGCTAGTTCCCATGACAATGATACCCCCCTTAATAGGAGGGTAATGCTAGCTTGACAGTAAGCTGTGTCATTTTCCTGGTCCACATTCCTGTTCAGACATCACCAGGGCAGCATGTGACTGATCCGACGGAGGCATGATCTACCACTCTGCTCTGCCAGGATATGAATCTGCCTGTTAAATTTCTACTGTCCACTTGAGCCCTTTGTCGAGTGAAGGCACTTTCTATACAAATATTTCCACCCTTGGGGTAACAACATGTGCCACATATTGCTTTGCCCTCCAGATTTAGAGAAGCGGAAAGAAAAGGCAGTATAAGGAAAGCCCTCTTTTTCTTCCAATTGCCGCAAGGATCATATGCAGCAGAAATGCAGAAGAGATTCTACCAGCTTCCAAGGACATGTGGTCCAAGACAGCTTCAGACTTAATCTCAGTTATTTAACTAGTTCTATGGAAAGTCAGTTCTTCATATCAGACGATGCAGCATCAATAGAGCTGAGCTGATATGAAAACATGTTCACAAATCTTTTCACAAACCTTTTCAACAGTGCAGAAAATTGCCATGGGCAGGGGAGAGAACCATACCTCAGCACTCCTGTTTATCTTTACTGCCAATCAGTGGCAGTCTCATTCTCAATTATTTTTACTTGCCCTCAGTGACATGACCATGTAGCAAAACTTGACTAGCTACGTAACAATGCAGCATCATCCCACTCATTGCATAAGTCTGGTTTTCTACCCCATAAACATATTTTTGACCCAAGCAATGAAACTAGAAAGCATTCAGTTCAGACCCAAACTTAGAAATATATTAGCATGTATACAGTTACATGGTTCTGTTCGCAGAAGAGGGGACAGCCATTTCCTCCTTCTCACTGCAGCCCCCCACGCACACAAGTTACCCCCCATACGGATCCTAAGAGCTCACTGATACCCCAAGAGCAAAACTGGGGGGCCCAGTGGTTTGCAGCAGAAGGGGTAAAGCCCCACTCCGTTAAGTCAACAGTTGGCTAGAAACATGTTGCTATATTACATGACAGTTCAGCTGATATTTCTGGATTTTCACACACTACAGCACAAAACCAAACATGCTGGAAATCTTTTACCGTGAAATCAACAGACTGCATGATACAATAGACTTATTTATAACATCAACAGCTGTTCCTCAAATGCACACACCATATTGTGCTTGCTTTAATCCAACAGGACTAAAGCCAGGTGGTCCCTTACCGTGTGAGATGGCACAGAATGAGGTTTAATAGTGGGAGTCCCAATAGTTGTTACTTTGGTTTGCTTCTGCAGATGGTCCACCCATTCATGCAGATCTTGTTGGTTGTTACAGGATACTAATATTCGTTCAATCATATTTCCTAGAGGCAAGCACAAAACCCAGGAGGAAAGAAGAAAATGTGATCCCATTTAAGAATTCTTTCACAAGCAACACACAATATGCTAATACCATTTGTGTTCCCCAGAAAGACAAATTATGCTTCTTAACTGATCAGCACTCTTCCACAACCTTCTACTTCAGATCTGACTATCAGTATCTGGTAATAATAGTGAACTTCTAGTTAAGAATTGTGCTTTTGAGTCCCTGGCTTTGGAGCTCTGTTTGCACTACTTTGGTCCACCTACACCTTTTCAGTAACATTTCTTTTCTAGGAAACTGATGATAGAATCTGTGGGAAACCAACAAGTTAAACTGCACAATCCTGAGAGTTTCTTTCCCTATTAAACACAACTACGCCTACAAGATGATGGCCACATTGCAGAGAAGTGCCATCATTCATTAGAGCATGAGTGCAGAACATCAGACGGCTGCTTGACTTGCTAGTGCAGTTGATGTAGGACAAGAAGAAGAATTGGATTTATACCCCACCCTTCAGTCAGAGTCTCAGAGCGGCTTATGATCACCTTTCCTTCCTCTCCCCACAACAGACACCCTGTGAGGTAGGTGGGGCTGAGAGAGCTCTGAGAGAACTGCTCTTGAGATAACAGCTCTGAGAAAACTGTGACTGACCCAAGGTCACCCAGATGGCTGCATGTGGAGGAGTGGGGAATCAAACCTGGTTCTCCAGATCAGAGTCCGCTGCTCTTAACCATGACACCAAACTGGCTCTCAAACTGTGGTGGCCGTGGGCAGTGTTCCCTCTAAGCTGAGTTAGTGTGAGCTAGCTCACCATTTTTTAGCCTCCAGCTCACACGTTTTTTGTCTCAGCTCAGGAAGGATGGCTCTAGAGGAAACTAATTTATGTAGTAGCCAAATCACTCGCTCACAACTTTAATGCCATTAGCTCACAAAGTAGAATTTTTGCTCACAAGACTCCACGGCTTAGAGGGAACATTGGCCGTGGGTACCATGGTGCTCGCCCACACTCTTCCTGGTGCCCACAAAGTGTTTTTAGAAAGTGTGTGTGGCCGTGTGGGGCTCTTGCCCAGCAAGGCTTCTGATTGGCCCCTAGAGATCTGGCTGGTTGTACAAATTAAAATAACATTGCTTCAGTGCGAGCTGCCCCCACAGTGTTGCTTTTATTCTTTCCCACACCTCTCTCCCGCTGTATTTCTAAAGTATCCTCTTTTGGACTTCCTCTGTGTGTGTAGCTCTGCCTTCCGTGGCAGCCATTTTGTCCTTGTGTACACCACCCTGTGTAAGAATTCCAAAGGTGCCCACAGGCTTGAAAAGGTTGGGTTCCCCTGATGTAGGATGTAGCTACCAAGCTTTAAGCTGGTGCTGTGTGCTGATTAAAACCAGTGAAAATAATACACAAATACTGATAGACTGTCTACTGGAACTTTGAATAGGGTAGCCTGCCAGAAGCTCTTATTCAAAGCCAAACAGGGTATCCATTTAAAAGTGACTAATAAACAGAGCATGATAAACAGGATCACTTCAACAGGAATGCAAGTGGGTGTTACCTGATATTTCAAATGCGTTTCTGTGATTTTCACTGTCTTCTAGCTTTGTGATGGTCATCCCCGTCAGTGGTAGTTTCCCCTAAAAGCATACATATCAAGATGTTCAGGCAAATGAAAACACCACCAAAAAAGAACGGATTGTTTTCAGGCTGATGACCAGCTTTGGAGTTTTTATAAATATTAATCTACATAACTTTTTAAAAAGTGTGTTTTTGTGTTTCCCTTTTATTTTTAAACACTGGCTCTCCTGTTCTTGCGAATTTTAACCTAATCCTTTCCTAAAGGCTGATGTGTTATACAGACTCCTTGGGAAAAGATGGGTCGATTCATTTATATAAATGCAATACATGCACCACAATTCTGTTTCCCCTGGTACGGTGATACATGGTTTGTAGCCAAAAAAATCCTTTTCTTTCAATAACAAGGGAGGTGTCAAAAACACAAACCCGTATCCACAAAAACTGAGAGGCAAGATGGTAGCAGCCCAGAGCAATTCAGAGGGGGGCATAAAAGGAAGGCCTCTAACCAGAGGGAGGACCAGCCTCTCTGTGATTTTTTTACATGCCATTTGCACCCATGTGCTTTGGCTAAGGATGTATTCCATTTTCTAAGCACAACAGACCTGGGAAAATACCCTTGGCCAGGACATTCATAACTGATGCAAATATGTCCCAACCACTGGTGGCATAAAGGTCATAAGCATTCTTTGGGTCTGCCCCATGTTTTCTTCCCCTCCCTATAACATCTAATTGCATTCCTTTACTTGATGCACCATCCGAGGCAACATGTTTAGGTTTAGTTCTTCAAGGGCTAGGGAGGGGCCTCTCCCCGCCCAAAGTGTACAAGACAGCACTTTAGTTTTAGGGTTCCTGTTGGTTGTTCTGTGGCTGTGCGCTTGCTGGCTATCACCCAGCCTACACTCAGTACCCATTTCACAAAGGGTGTGTGTGTGTGTGTGTGTGAGGCTTCCCAGTCAAAACACTCAACAACAGATCAGAGGATGGAAGAATCATAGCTAATACAATTATGAGAAACAGGGGGAAATCATTAATTATAAATATATTCGCACCAAATAAAAACCAAGAAAAATTCTTTATAGAAATTAAAAACATACTAACAATTAAAAACTTTGAAGATATATGTATAATTGGAGACTAGAATGCGGTATTTGATCCCAAAATAGATAGGAAAAAACAGAAAAATAATACAAAATCAGGTCTCCTGTTACCAATTTTTTTTCTAAAATTAGCAGAAGAATATAGTATGGTAGATGCCTGGAGGACTAGAAACATAGGTAAAAAAGACTATGCCTATTACTCCTTCAGACATAACTCTTGGTCAAGAATTGATATGGCGTCGATATCTACTTCAATGATAAAAGAATTAAATGAAGCAGAAATACTAACAAATACTTATGCAGATCACAATTCGTTATTACTGACTTTCCATGAAATACCGTATATACTCGAGTATAAGCCGACTTTTTCAGCACATTTTTTGTGCTGAAAAAGCACCCCCTCGGCTTATACTCGAGTGAGAAAAAAAAATGACCCCAGAAAATGCCGCCGCTCCGCAGCCAGATATCAGCCTGTAGTCACTGCAGCCCGCCTGCCTAAACTGATCTAGTCACTGCAGCCCGCCCACCTAAACTGGTTGCTAGATCGCCTCCCGACTGGCGTCTAGCAACCAGTGACGTAAGAGAGAGGAGAGCGGAGACTGACGTGCCAATAATAACAGCGGAGTTAAAAGAACTCCTCCGCTCAGCAGAACACTAGAAGCCGCCGCTGCCCGCCCCGCCTCCACTGGTTGCTAGATCGCCTGCTGATTGGCGTCTAGCAACCAGTGACGTCAGAGAGAGGAGACCGAGGCGGACGTCCTCCTCCGCGCCTTTTCCGTGCCGTACTGGGCACGGAAAATTGGTATCTATTATTTCTGAAATTTACCAGTAGCTGCTGCATTTCGCATTTCCCACCCTAGGCTTATACTCGAGTCAATACTTTTTCCCAGTTTTTTGTGGTAAAATTAGGAGTCTCGGCTTATACTCAGGTCGGCTTATACTCGAGTATATACGGTACAAAGAACGACAAGATGGAAGATGAATATAGGACTTCTAAGAGACAAAGAATTCATATCAAAAACTAATACTGAAATACAAGAATTTTTTAAAAGAATTATACAAGAAGAAACCTCAATTAACACTATATGGGATGCATTTAAAACATTCTTGAGAGGATGGTTCATCAATCAAGATGCCTAGAAAAAGAAACAAAAAAGGGAAAAAAATTGATAAGCTAGAAGAAAAAATAAAGATAGAAGAAGATAAGATGAAGAAAACTACAAAGGTAGATTAAATAAAATTGAAAATAAAAATGTTGCAGCATCAAATACGCATCTTATCAATGCAAGAATAGTCAAAAACATAGAATATACAAAACAATATTACTTTGAAAATGCCAATAAACCCACTAGATGGTTGGCATACAAACTTAGGAAAGAGAGAGAAAAACGAGTAATTTTGGCCCTAAAAGAGAGATAAAATACAGAACTAAAGACATAAAAGAGATTGTGAAAATCTTTTATAAAAATCTATATCAACAAAAACTACAAGAGCCGCAACAAATAAAAGAATATCTAAAACTACTTAACAAAAAGAAATTTAACGACTCACAGAGGAAACTTTTGAATGATCCAATTTCACCATATAAATTATAGAAGGAATCCAGAATCAGTAAAAGAAGAAAACACCAGGCCCAGATGGTTTACCAGCAGAAATTTATCAAAAATTTGAAGAGCAAATATTATTTCCTTTTAAAGAAGTACTTCAAAATATTATAAAAAATTGAATATTACCCGATTCTTGGAATGAAGCGCTCATAACCCTAATACATAAACCAGACTCAGATGAAAAAGAAATCCAAAACTATAGACTCATCTCTTTATTAAACACAGATTATAAAATTTTTGCAAATATATTGGCAACAAGACTCAAAAAAGTATTACAGCAACTTATCCACCAAGACCAAGCAGGATTTCTCCCAAAGAGGCAGATAAAAAATAATATAAGAACTATTCTTAATGCTTTGGAATACTATGAGGCTCATCTGGAGAAACAGTTGGCATTACTCTTCTTAGATGCAGAAAAAGCATTCGATAATGTATCCTGGGAGTTTCTAAGACTAAAACTAGAGATGTGGGATTGTGGAAGTAATTTTTTGTCAATGATCTCAGCTATTTACAAGAAGCAACAGGCTACTATAATAATCAACGGTGATATGTCAAAAAATATTGAGATCCAGAAAGGAACGAGACAAGGATGCCCACTGTCCCCGTTATTATTCATTTCTACTTTAGAAACTTTGAATGATAATATAAGACAAAATAACAAAATAAGAGGCCTAAAAGTAAAAGGTGAAGAATATAAACTACAAGCTTTCGCTGATGGGTTTAGTTTTCATACTAGAAGAACCATTAACAACAACTTCCCAGCTTCTGGAAGTAATACAAGATTATGGATTGGTTGCAGGTCTTAAAATAAATTTTTAAAAGACTAAAATATTAACAAAAAACTACACACAAAGTAATAAACAAAATCCAAGATACCACAAAAACAGAAGTCATAAATAAAATTATCATTAACTTTACACTTAGAAGGCCATGATTTATGTATGGGTTGGCATGCTTACATCTGGTATGAGAAAGATAAAATAAATGCAAATTTTCATCAATTAGAGGAACATTAATAAAAGTCGGGAAAAGAATAAAAGAAAAATACTATACAAAAATCCCCAAATGGGTGTCTCTATTAGAAGCATTCATAAAACCAACACTTATGACAGAAAAAAAGAGAATCAATAGATACTTTACTAGATGAATCTAATAATCTAAGAACGGTAGAAAATCTAAAACGGAATAATATAAACCTTACCTGGTGGGAAAGTACACAATTACAATCAAAATATAGTAAAGATAAAATAATTGGCTTTCACACGACAAAATCAGATCTGGACAAAATTGATACAAAAAATCTACAATTTTCTCATAGAAGACTATATGCAAGATGAAATAATAAAAACCTCAATGATAGCTTGGATGCAAGACACAGGGTATAATATCCAGTTAGATGATTGGCTTAAAATATGGAAGACAGTGAAGTTACTGAGAGCAACCTCATTTAAAGAAAATATATACAAACTATTCCATAGATGGTATAGGTCGCCAGATAGAATTGCTAAAGGTTATAAATCAGTATCTAAGAACTGTTGGAGATGCAAATCCAATATAGGTACTTTTTTCCACATGTGGTGATGTGGAAAAATATAGGCAATATGTTAACAAGATAATAATAGAAATAATGAATATTAACTTAAAACTGTTACCAGAAATTTATTTGTTGAATATAATCCCTAGTTAGAATACTAGTAGCTAAATATTGGAAATCTGAAAAAAATACTCTTAAGAGATTAACTAGCTAAGAAACTGTTAGAAGTTGCTGAATTGGATAAACTTAATGTTACTTCAAGGAAAAGAAAACTGGTCAGTGTGGGACAAGGAGGCGGGGGCTATTCGGTTGGCATTAACCACCTGGAGACATTGGCTGGAGGGAGCTAGGGTACCTTTCGAGGTATGGACTGATCATAAGAACTTAGACGTGCTTCGCACTCCACGAAACCTGAATGCCAAGCAGATAACAGAGCCCAGCAGATGAGACGCGGGGGAAGGGAGAGTGAAGAGGAGGAAAGGGAGCTGGCACCCCACACATTCCAGACCATAGCAGCATTAGCTGACAGTGGGTGTATACACACACACACACACACAAATACATACACACACACACACATTTATATACACTTTGCAATATAGCCCTTGGTGTTCAATATGCCTTGTATTGTACAGATGTTGCCACTGTTACGATTCTGAAACGCTTACACACCCAGCTGCCATAAAGGTTCAATTAAAGCTTTTGCAGGATTTATAGGAACATCTCAAGAGCAGAAGATAGTTTAAAGGAAGCTACAGAGACCCAAATTAAATTAAAATCCTTTTTACCTGATAGATAAACCCACTCATTCTAGGGCTGGCAGACAACATGAGCAAAGTGTTTGGAAACAGAAGAAGGTATCGCTCATTCTTTTCCTTATAAAAAGAGAGAGGGAAATAATACAACATATTTAAATCACGTGACAAAGCAAGTTAAAAATTCACATGGCATGCTGTGGTCACAAATGTTGTCCCTTCTTTTTAATTCTGGCAATCGTGAGCATTTTTCAAATCAAAAAGACCAGCTGCTCTGGATTCGTTTTGAAGCGGAGCTGCAAGGTCTATAAGAATTCTATCCTAAAATATTTTATATGCATGGCAAAACAACAGAAACGGGGAGGTGGCTTGGGAAAGAGAAGCTGCCCCGTCTTGTCCCCATAATGCATGAGTAGACACTACACTGTACTTTAACAGTGTCCTGATAAGGCTCTTGCAAAAAAACCCAGGAACAAAACGTTCAAACATTTGCAAATATTGCTTTGGGGGAATCTTTTGGCAGGTTTCATCCATCCCTAACATTTCTGTTTCATAAACAAGACCAAAAAAAAGCAAAGAACAGAGAACACTGAAGAGTAGCTCTGCATACATGGCAAGGCTGGAAAAGCAAACCGGTATTACCTCACTACCAGCACACTGTATCATGACCTGTGACATGTAAATAACTGTTCCCAGTGTCTTAATGTCCTCTCCTTCCCAGCAGCGGATGGCTTCTGTTAGTATCTGGAGTTCAAGTTCCTTTCTTTTTCGCACTTCTTGACATTGTGCCTGTTGGGCAAGGAGGAAATACCATCACACAGTGCACAAGCACAAGTGAATCAGCCAGAAGTTATTCAGTACTACGTCTGCAGTGCCACGTGATTTCCATTTTCTTTTAATACACCTGTTAACAGGTTCTGCTTCTCACAGAAACAGCCGTAACCTGGACCCTACAGACAACTACATTCCAACCAGCTTACAGGTTGCACGGGAGATGGCGAACAAGCACAGTGACAATACACTTACTTAACAAGTGTGGGGCTATATAGCCCTGCTCAATTTATTTATTAATGAAAATTTGCAGTGTAAACAAAAAATAATTATTATTCTTTCAGTTGCAGCAAGATTGCTCATTGCCCAATGTTGGAAGAATGCTGAAGGGGTTTCTTTGGACAGGTGGTGTACTAAATTAAGGAATATAGCGGCTCTTGAAAAATTAACAAATAATTTTGAAAAAAGAACAGGTGTGGGGCAATTTCTGTTCTAAAGGTCACTTCTTGAGGCCCAAGCAGAAAAATCCTGGTATGTGACATTTGCTCTAGAACAGAGGTGTCGAACTCATTTGTTTTGAGGGCCGGATCTGACATAAATGAGACCTTGTTGGGCCATAAAATGTAATGCCATGTAGAGGAGATGCAACTGAGGCAGCCCAGCAAAGCAAGCTCTCCCTCATTCCCTCCCTCCCTTCAGGGAGGAGACTCAGCCAGTGGAAGGAAAGAACGGCTTCCCTTTGACTCCTGCAGCCTGGCCAGGAAGCAAGCTCTGGCTGTTCCCTCCCTCCCCCTGGGAGGAGGAGAGGGAGGAGCCTCAGCCAGTTCTTTACCAGACTCTCTCAATCGTACAGGAGAGGCTTGTCTGGTAAGGGGACTGGTAAGGGGAGCGGTGGCACAGTGGGTATATCCCACTGTCTTAACATCCGAACTGTGTCAGTTCGATCCCCCGCGCTGGTATGAGCAGCCAGCCTGTCGTCCCCAGCTCATCGTCCACCCAGCGATTCGAAAGCCTCGGCGAGTAGATAAAATGGGAACCACTCCTTAGAGAGGGTGGGCACACCGACTCCCTTCTGGGAAGGTGTTAGCTCTCGGTTGGAGACGTCCTGGTCTGGACCCGGAAGGTGGAAGAATCTACTCAGCTAAGAAAATCCCTGCAGTGGGATGCTCCGGCCAGGCGGTGGCAGTGTGGCGATGCAGCTGTTGGAACATGACTGAGTCAAGCCAGAAACGTTTCCACTGGGCAGTACGGCGTGTACAACTTAAATGAATTCTATGTTGTCTTCCCTATCCCCTATGAAAAACATTGTTAGTCCCCTGTCTAAAGAGTAACTGTAAATCACTTTGAGCCCACTTGTGGGGAAAGCGATTAATAAATCGAAAGCATTATTATTATTTTTTATTATTAATGCAAGCTGTAACATGGCGGCGGAAGCAGAACTGCAAATGGAAGCAGGAAACAGCCAGGGCCTTGTGGGCCTGATTGGGGGCCTCTGAGGGCCCGATCCAGCCCACAGTCCATAAGAACATAAGAGATGCCAATGTTGGATCAGGCCAAAGGCCCATCCAGTCCAACACTCTGTATCACACAGTGACCAGAAATACCAGTGCCATCAGGAGGTCCACCAGTGGGGCCAGGACATTAGAAGCCATCCCACTGCTGACCCCCTTCAAGCACCAAGATGACAGAGCATCACTTGCCCCAGAGTCCCTATCTATACCTTGTGGCTAATAGCCTCTGCTGGACCTCTGCTCCATATGCTTATCTAATTCCCTTTTGAAGCCGTCCATGCTTGTAGCCGCCACCACTTCCTGTGGCAGTGAATTCCAAGTATTAATCACTCTTTGGGTGAAGAAGTACTTCCTTTTATCCGTTCTAACCCGACCGCTCAGCAATTTCATGGAGTGCCCACGAGTTCTTGTATTGGGAGAAAGGGAGAAAAGTACCTCTTTCTCTACCTGCTCTTTCCCATGCATAATCTTATAAACCACAATCATGTCACCCCTCAGTCGTTGTTTCTCCAAGCTAAAGAGCCCTAAGCGCCTTAACCGTTCCTCATAGGGAAAGTGTTCCAACCCCTTTATCATTCGAGTTGCCCTTTTCTGCACTTTTTCCAAAGCTATAATATCCTTTTTAAGGTGTGGTGACCAGAACTGCACACAGTATTCCAAATGAGGTCGCACCATTGATTTATATAGCGGCATTATGATATTGGCTGATCTGTTTACAATACCCTTCCTAATAATCCCCAGCATAGCATTGGCCTTCTTTATTGCAGTCACACACTGTCTCGACATTTTCAGTGAGTTATCTACTACAACTCCAAGATCTCTCTCTTGATCAGTCTCTGCCAGTTCAGACCCCATCAACGTGTATTTATAGTTAGGATTTTTGGCTCCAATGTGCATCACCTTGCACTTGGCCACATTGAACCCCATTTGCCATGTTGACGCCCACTCGCCCAACTTTGACAGATCCCTTTGGAGTGCCTCACAATCCTCACTGGTTTTCACCACCCCGAACAACTTTGTATCATCCGCAAATTTAGCCACTTCACTGCTTACTCCCATCTCCAAATCATTAATGAACAAGTTAAAAAGCAGTGGACCAAGTACTGATCCCTGTGGTACCCCACTGCTTACACCCCTCCACTGGGAGAACTGCCCATTTATACTCACTCTCTGTTTTCTATTAATTAGCCAGTTTTTGATCCATAAAAGGACTTGTCCTTTTATCCCATGATTTTTGAGCTTACTTAGGAGCCTTTGATGAGGAACTTTATCAAAAGCTTTCTGGAAGTCAAGGTAAACAATATCTATTGGATCCCCCTTGTCCACATGTTTGTTCACCCCCTCAAAGAACATTAACAGGTTAGTGAGACAAGATCTTCCCTTACAGAACCCATGTTGAGTCTGCCTCAATAGGTTTTGTTCATCTATGTGCCTACTAATTCTTTCCTTAATAATGGTTTCCACCAATTTACCCGGTATCGACGTCAGACTGACTGGCCTGTAATTTCCCGGATCTCCTCTGGAACCCTTTTTAAAGATGGGAGTGACATTAGCTACCTTCCAGTCCTCAGGAATGGAGGCTGATTTTAAGGAAAGATTACATATTTTTGTCAGGAGATCCACAAGTTCACAATTGAGTTCTTTCAGAACTCTCGGATGTATGCCATCTGGGCCTGGTGATTTATCCGTTTTTAAGTTGTCTATCAGTTTTAGGACCTCCTCTTTCGTCACCTCAATCTGACTCAGGTCTTTCAACACCCCTCCCGAACTCAGCGGTTCTGGAGTGGGCAAGCACCTCTCATCTTCCAAAGTGAAGACGGAGGCAAAAAATGCATTTAGCTTCTCAGCCATTTCCCTATCATCCTTCAGTACTCCTTTTACCCCTTGGTCATCCAAGGGCCCCACTGCCTCCCTGGCTGGTTTCCTGCTTCTAATGTATTTGAAAAGTTTTATTGTTGGTCTTTACATTTTTTGCTATATGCTCCTCATATTTCCTTTTTTCACAAGTTTGACACCCCACTCTAGAATATATACCAAGTAATTTTCCTTTGCTTCCCTTTTTTTAAACATTTCCTTCATTGCTTGCTCCTTTACTGTCCTGATGTATTAGGTCAATCTTAGAGAGCCAGTGTGGTGTAGCAGTTGCAGGGTTGGACTGGGATACAGGTTTGAATCCCACTTCTACCACGGAAGCTTGCTGGTATAAATGAAGAAACAAATTAGATTGTAGATTTGTAGCCAAGTCTATGGAATTATTCTATGGGCACTTTGCATCTGCTATAGGTGACTGACCTGAATTAATATTTATCAATTACATTTGCATTTGACATTGGACAAGCCTTTATTGGCATACGTATACACATACAATAGGAGATCAGATTAAATATAGATCGGAAAATACAAATCCATATAGGGTAAAATTGGAGCTACGGTGCATAAAAACAGCATGAAAGCAGCAAAACTTAATGGTTGCTTATCAGAACGTATAGCCATAGCACTAAGAAGAAACCTTGCTACTATTTCGATTATTTCCGTATCTTGATTATCAAGCAAAAACAGAACCTTAAAATCATCAGGAATCTCTGAGAATTGAGCTAATATAGGATACAGAAGATCCTGGCGGGGCACCAGATAAAAGGGACACTGAAGGAGAACATGGGGGACAGTTTCAACACAGTCCTTCTTACAAGGACAAAATCTGCTGGAGTAGGGGATCCCCTGGAATCTGCCTTATAAATTACAAGGATTGTGCCAATCTAACACGTAACTCATTGTTTTAAACCTCATTCAATGACAGCTTTCTCAAAAACCAACTTGAGGTTTTGCTTTTTTCTCTCTAACAACCTAAATATGTCATATACTATCCAATATATATTTTCTTTCAAGGGTTGCTGACGGGAGGGGGGGATTCTGGAAACAGAATTCTGGGACACCGAGGGGAGGCACAAAATGGGGCCAATCACGTGATTTATGTTCATGTGATTGGAGTCTGAGGGGAGCCAGAGGGGTCTTTCTGTTTGAGGGCCTGGGGCAGGTCTCAGCATCTCTGCCTTCAGTGAACGCCCTTCTGCAGATTCTCACTCAAGAACTAATTCACACCTAGGAAAACGTTCATGTGTGAAACAGGCTAAAGCTACATTTCCCATATTCCAACCAAAAGACACCAAAGACAAGAAAAGTTCTGTATCTCACTACCATGAGAAAAAAACAGAACAGAAAATACTCTCAACTAGCTTAGAACACAAATCCACGCAACCCTAGAGAAGTTTCCAGAACTGGTTTGCCTTTGAAACTAGTTGAATTTAAGCAAGGAAGGTTAAGGCCTGATTTAAATGTGAAGGTGACTGCATGAAAAGCACTTGCTAGTGCTATACTCTACAAGGAAGGATTCCAATTTAAAATCAAGCCACTTAAATCAATGTTAACATCATACCCTCTTTAGCCTACAATATGTCTTATTACTTACAGAAAGATTTTTGAAGGCTGTCATAGACTTCTGAATGTCAGGCCGATCCGGATGGTAATCCTAAAAAAAAAAATTAAAAAGGAAAATTAGTTTGCAATTTCTGTTGATGGCAGTATGAAAGCACTCTTCTGCCCTCCATTTCATTTCTCCTTCTATATCCTTTCCTGCTGTATCACATTGATACAGTACTAATAATGGTGTCGTACTTTTGAGCATGAACTGGTCATATGAAGCTGCTAGACCACTGGCTCCATCTTGTTCAGCACTAGCTAATTTGACTGGTTCTTGGGTAGATAAAGGTCTTTGCCAAGCTTGCTATCTGGGATGGTTTAACTGGCAAAGCCAATGTATCAGCCTGCAACCTACTGCATGAAAAGCATACGTTATACCACTGAACGAAAAACACTACTCTGGAACACTGCTTTAAACAGCTGAGACACATTTCTCACAGTGACAATACTTTAAATAACAATCGTATATATGTGCTAAGCCATGCTGCAGGAAACATTTTTTAAAGGGCTCTATTCCCACAAATTCCTCTCTCGACAGGTGCAAATTTATGAGCATTTCTCCCACCCCTCCTGTATGGAATGCAATTTCCTAGTACAAAAACTCTAGAACTGGCAATATTAACAGAAATGGAAATCTCAGACAAATTTCTGCTCCAGCTCTAAAGCTACTGAAATGTAACCCCTGAAACTGAGAACAACAGTACTCATTAGGATTTAAAATTAAAACTAAGATTTCAGCCCAGCTGTACATTAGCAAGCATTGTTAAACCAAAGATACTGTATTATTTTGACAGCAAGGACCGGGTCTACAAATCAGACAAATTATCTCTTCTGCAAATAAATTCTGCAGTAAAATTCATACCCAGAGTTCAGAGATACCTAAGTAAGAAAATACCGGGAAAGCCCACTGGGAAGTTATGTCCAAATGGCAACAACAACAAAAATCATACTCCAAAAGCTTGTTTTGTTCTACATGGGTGGTAGCTTAACATTCTGAACCAGAAGGACAAGCAATGAGAAGCGCGTATGCAACAGGGGCTTCTTGTTCTCCTCTTTTCAACCCAGCTGTGCATTTCTCAAACAGCATAAACAGTACCTACAGAAGGTATACCACATACTGTGAGAAATCTAATGGTGGTTCCCCATGGTTTGAAGTAAGGCCCATCAACACTAATATTAACTGTATAACAGGGCTGTCAACAGGTATAGAGGTTGGAGCAATCATGGGTTCAAGATCAGCACATATTACTTTTTTGACAACTCGGAAATTTATTGGACTCCAGCTTTCTCTTACACCAGAAGAATGAGAGAAAAAGTAGCGTAATTTGGGACCGTCATCTTCCAAATGTACCTTTAAGATAATTTGTTGCCAAATCATCATTAAGCTGGAACATAAATGCTGCTAAGATATACCTCCATGTGTCTTTCAAGCTCTTTGAGTAAGGTGGGATATTTATCCAGGCGCATAAACGGTTTGCTCAGGCCCGTGGTCAATACAAGTATCCCAGGACTGTTGGCTCCTTTCATTTCCATGAATTCTCCTAGCTCTTCACTGTATGTAAAAAAATAAATTGACATAGAGAACCAATCAGCACAACCAGAGAGAAATGACTGTTTGCATTCTTCAGCAATAAATGGGTGCCCCCCCCCCAATACCCTAAAAGGGAAAACACTAGCAAATCAATGAAAAGGCCTATTTTTATGTGAATATTGCTTATGGTGAAGATCTTCAAGCTCAGCTTTCTATCTAAATCTTAAATGAAAAAAATTATTTATTAATTTAGAACCAAGACCAGGATGTTTTTGTTTATTTTTGTCACCAAGTCGCAGCTGACGTATGGAGATCCATAGGGTTTTCAAGGCCAGAGATGTTCAGAGGTGGTTTGCCACTGCCTGCCTCTACACAGAGACCCAGGTTTTCCTTGGGTGGTCTCCCATCCAAATACTAACCAGGTCTGACCCTGCTTAGCTTCCAAGATCTGATGAGAGCAGGCTACTGGCCTTTCCAGGTCACAGCAGAATTACAACTAGTAAAAACAAATCATTTCATGCAATATTAGGCAATGGACATATTATTAAGATTCTTAATAGGAGATAAAATGAACAATTTCCTCACATATATGTTTACTCAGACCTTTGTCCCAAGAGGCCTACTCTCAAAAAAAGTCCACAAAGGATTACAGCTTTAGAGAACAATTTTGAAGAACCAGATTACTGATTTGCCATAATCGCTCCCCAATCCTCATTCTGAAAAGAGCATAATCTGAATATTAATCCAATTCAGCGAGATTGCTGAACACTTAGCAATGAGAAACACAAAGTGAAATTTTAGGAAGCCTCATAAAGCTTTGTTTGTCCAATTTCAAATCTCCCACAGCAATTTTGTCCGCCCTAGCACAACACAAGGAATGTTGAGAAAGCATTTCCAGTTAGTCCTTTCTCAGCTTTTCAGCGCTAGTGGAAATTTCATGTACGTACTCAACAAGCATAGCACTGCACTTAACTATGACATGCTCTAAATAACAGTTAAACAAATGAATACTATTGAACATGTAGATTGAGTCTCTTTAGCTACCATAGGGCTGCCAAGTCCCCCCGGGGGCGGATTTCCCCCCGCTTTGGAGGCCCAATTTCCGCCGCCGCAGAATCGGGCCTCGGGGGAAACCCCACCCCGGCGTGCACGTCAGCCGGAGGTGATGTGATGACGCCGGGCACGCTGGGGCAGGGCCACAGCCATCTGAGGGGAAAACTCTATGGTCAAGACACCGTCTGGGAGCCCCCCGCCGCGGAAGAAAAAGGACTTGGAAACCCTAAGCTACCACAAGGTGGTACAAACAGTTCCCTCTCCAACCAAAGGTACACATGGCAGCTTTCATAGATGCAATCTGAGGCATAATTTATACAATGTGTAATAAGCACTGGATCCAAAGGTGCTCTTCTGCTGACATAATGGTATGGCAGATGGTGAGGGGGCACATTTTTTTCCATCCCCCCCCCGTTCAGATCCTTGCTTTGCCCCCCTCCCATGCTCTTCACTGAGGGTCCCTTGCCCCACACGAACTGAATTTCAGGGGCTCTGTGAGCTGCAACAGGAAGAGGGAGCCTTCACTCCACTCACAGTGATTTCTGTCTACCTCTGTGTAATATATTAGACCACTGCAATGTGCTCTGCATTGGGCTGCCCTTGAAGACTGTCTGGAAGCAATAACTGGTACAGAATGCTGCAGCCAGACTGCTGATTGGAGTGGGTCATAGGGACGGTATCACTGTAGTTTTGTTCCACCTACGCTGGCTTCCAATTTGCTTCTGGGCTCAGTTCAAGTTGCCGGTATTGACCTTTGAAAGACAGACCTATCAAAAGACTGTGAGTACTTTCAACACACGCAGGAAATAGAACTTTTAAAAGTACTTCGGCCATTAAAGTATTTTGCTTATTGAAAAGGTGTACTCCTTGAACCTAGTGCACTTTGAAAACAGTGTTATCAGTCTAATTTATTTTCTTAACAGATCATTATATCTATAAAATCGGTGCAAGTTCAAGATCACAGCTGTTTTGACAAAGACAATAGCCCTTTATAACATGCAATTTTGTCTAAACGCTGCAAAGTACTGCACAGTGAATCCCCTCTGTATTTAACTAAATGGTACTGAGAAAGGAAACAAATGAGATATACAAAAGACAATCATTTATCTAAGAAACAACAGCCACGTCTCTGGAATAATAAAACTGTGTTATGACTAAAACCTTAACCTATTATTTATTCAAAACAAATGAGCTATACAGAATAAATAAGCAGAAAGCACGCTATTCTAATACCGTCATACTTTTTTGGAGTTGCTACATGAAAGGACTTTTTTCAAATCACTGCTATGAAGATAGCCCTAACAATTTACCAGTATTGAGATTTGTGGCTCAGAGAGAAATTAGTCCAGTCAATCAAGTATTAAAATACAGGTCAGAGGTTACCTCTGCTACTGAACACATTACACTATGCAACCAGGAAGAATGGGGTTAAGCCACCCTACAATCACTTGAATAGAAGAGAAAGCTAGCCTACAATGCCCAAAACAGAAAATAAAAGAGAGTGAAGAACATGTAAAGCTCCAACTTACACTTCCAATTCCTGTCTATAGTAGACAGAACATGGACTCTCACTGCTGAAAGGTCTAAAGATGTCACACAGACAGTGCATGCTGAAAACCCTCTAGCGAACACCCTTGGCTCACTTAATAAGCGTCTGTGCTGCATTTCGAGATAGAAAGCCTTATTCTTGGGCTGTTGCTTCAAGTATGACATCACCCTCTATGTTAGCAGCCTCTGGGAAACAAAGTGGAGGGAGGGACAAAAGGTTCTCTGACTCAGATGCTTATCTGTATTCCATGCTCCAGTTATCTCCCACAAATGTGCTCGGCGGAGCTTCGTGTTTTGAAACCCGGCATTATTAAAAAAGCTATAAATGCAATAATTAAATCTCAGATTTAGACCTAGCCATAATACCTAGCATTATGCAAACTGTACGGTGGATTTAAAGCTTGCTTGCATTTATAGACACAATTGCTCATTTGAAGCATGCAGCTTAAATTATAAGAGTTAAAATATTTTTAAAAACGACCCGTCATTTTGTCTTAAAAGACTTATGCACTAAGAAATATAGTGCCATTTCCCTCCACAGGAAATTGCCACTGCATCAGACTTACTGACCTTCAGAGTTTAATTGTACATTAGAAGAGATTAGGCATTTTAAACCAATATTAAGTGGTAGCAGGAAAGCCATTTTTAGCACAGCGGATCTTTGGCAAAAGAAAATTAATGTTCTTAGCAATGGTTAAGGGAGCTGGCTCAGACTGAAGAGCTGCACACTCCTTCCCACACCCCGGCCTCTCTCGCCAGCCAGCGCTCCCAGTCTCCAGATTCGTCGAGGATTAGGACAACCATGCGTTTACTTAATTTATACTACCCCTCTTCCCAATGGGGACCCAAAGAAACTTGCATCGTTCTCCTCTCCTCTGTTTTACCCTCACAACAACCCTGTACAGTAGGTTAGGTTGAGGGTCTGTGACTGGCCCAAGGTCACCCAGCAAGTTTCCACGGAAGAGTACAGATTCAAACCTGGGTTTCTGCAGATCCTAGTCGAACATTCTAACTACGCCACTATGCTGGGTCTTGACTACACCCATTAATAACCAAGATTAGTACTGAACAAGCTGTCCCCTCCCTGCCCCCACTCCCATTTCAAATCTACGCTGAGTGGCAGCAGGAGAAAGGTGGAGAATTTGTACACAAAATGAGAGGGGGTTGGGATCGGGTCACATTCTGGAGAGTCAGGAATACAAATCTTTTAAACAAACAGGACCCCACTGACCATTTTATCCACATTAAGAGTAATATGTGCACTGGTCCCAACTATTAATTAACCCTAAGGATAGCTGTTTGGAAACACATTCCATAGATAAAAATGGGACCAAAACACCAGTGCCATGCTCTGACCCAAAAGGTCGGGGGGAGCAATTACTTCTATGTGTAGTGGCATGGCAGAGCATTTATCTGCACATAACAACAGACAAGCAGAATTGTTTGATATTTTCTACTAATATAAAAAAGAGATCAGCTGCACACACAAAGCATTTTGACTTTAAAGAAAAATATCTGGAGCAAAGATACGTGATCATCAGAACATATGGAGGTGCACTGTACCACTTCATGCAGCACATGGGGGATCTCATGTTTGAAAACACTGGACACACAGGAAAGCTCATGACAGGAAGACCCCATCCATGTGACTGGAAAAAATTGAAAAAGCAGCATTTCTTGACCCTGTGGATGGTTCATATACTTCCTACATGCATGGACACCATGTTCATGAGCGATTGTGCATAAGCAGGGGCCCATATGCTCACACCTATAAGAAGTTTAAAAAAAAAACACAACCCACCCATATGAGTGGCAAATTTTAGGAGAGGCATTCCCTCTTGTCTCCCACAAAGAACAGAATACCTCTTCCAAAATTATGCATGCGTCACTGCAGGCACAAACAAATACGCTGTTTTCCGGAACCATGGTTTCAATCACATGCAATTTTATGCAGTGTTACTTCAAAGCTGCACAATTGACTTAACATTTCTTTAAATCATATCAAAGAAACGCCCATATCCCTTCGCATGCCTAAAATAATCCAGTTATAATCAATGGATAAATAAATCCCTCTAATAGACTAGTGGTCTACAGACTATGGTTGGATTATTGAAAACATACTTTGAAATGGTAAGATGGTCAATGAAAGATATTCTTTGAAAGGGCAGTATCACGGTGCCAGTTTCTAGTCGATAACACTCTAAGCATAATCTGATTCATCCAACACTACCAATAGGGTAACTTGACATACTGCATTCTGTTCAGTATGGCTGAATGAAACTTGAACCCACAAACCTTCAGAATTCTGCAGAATGCCTAAGCTATTCAAATACTGCATATCTTCTGAAAACAGCCATGGTAAAAATCCTATTATGAAGTGTGTGCTTTATGCTCTTTTCAAGATTCCGACACCAGTACAGGAAAGAGCTCTTGCTCTCTTTTCCACAGTCACACATTTAAGAGGAACACTTGTAAAAGACTACAAAATTTGTGCTGTGGGAGTCAGTAAAAGCTTAGAAAGTGTCCAGAAGGAATTCACATTAGATCCAGATTGTCCAAAGCTACTTTGGTTTGAAGAAGAAGACTACAACCCAATGTTCTACTGTTCACATACACAACAAAAGTTTCAATGATGAATTTCATGAATTTGTACGAATTTGAATGATGAATTTCATGAATTTGTATGAATTTGAATGATGAATTTCAATTATTAATTTCATGATGGAAACATATAATCAGAACATTAAAAACAATAACATATTAACAGCTATTTTTACAAACTGCACCCTGAAAAATGGTCATAGCTATAATCAGGGCTTTTTTTGTAGAAAAAGCTCAGCAGGAAAAAAATGCATAATAGGCCACACCCAACAGCAGACACTCATTAGCATATTAGGCCACACCCTTGACAGCACAACACATTAGCATATTAGGCCACACCCCCATGTTACCAGAAGTGTGGTCATCCAGCCACACCCACCTTTTGCTTCTTATTCTGTTTACTTTGTTGTCAAAACCCAGAGGTTTTTTTTGTAGCAGGAACTCCTTTGCATGTTAGGCCACACACCCCTAATGTAGCCAATCCTAATGAGTTGCTGCTGTTGCGTGTGGCCTATTATGCTAATGAGTTCCTGCTGGGTGTGGCCAACTCAGGAGCCAGCCGGAACTCCGTTCCTGTGCGTTCCTGCCCAAAAATAGCCCTGGCTATAATAACACAATGCATAATTTAAATTTATTTATGACTATTAAATTATTTGTTCAGAACCCACAAAATTCGTTCCATGCGCTCAAGGGGGCTTTGGATTTCTGTTTCTTTATCAGGTACCCCTCAAAAACAAGGCAAACCCCTTGGATACTAAAGGGAGTCAGAAAAGACATGGCACATAGCCCTGCTTAGGACCACGGTAGGGTTCCCAGACCCCTAGTGGAGGTGGGGTCCCCCCAACAGGCCCCACCTCCCCACCGATCAGCTGGCCAGTGGGGAGGAGCTTACCCTGAAAAAGAGGGAGATCCACCCAACGTGCGGTGACATGTCTATGTCACTGCTCACATGACCCAGAAGTTATGTTATCACATCCATTGGTTTAAAATCCAGGACATTGGACCAAAAACTCTAAGGTTTTTGCCAAATTTATCATAGAGATTTTGCCCAAATACCAGAGCATCGCCCTGACGTTGCAGACGTGATGATGGGCAGTGATGTAGACACATCACTATATGTTGGATGGGCCTCTCTGCTGCTCCCAGTAAGTCCCCCCTCCCCTGCCAGTTGCCAGGAGGGGCCTGGCAACCCTAGTCCGCATAGGCGTAATCTTCGTGGGGGCGGCGGGGCGTTAGCCCCCGCCGAAATTTTCAGGAAGGTGCTCCGCCTCCCCCGGGCGCCCGCCCCGCT
>NW_015172568.1:800846-802192 GCF_001447785.1 Gekko japonicus
CCCCCCCCCCGGGAAATTGGAAAGTCTACACCCTTGTAGGGTGCACCTAAAACAGTTCTTTATAAACTAGATTCGGGGCGGCTTATAAAATTATAATACATAGTGCCACAGCCAGCACAGTAAATAGAGGGAAACAGCAACAAATCCTCACTACACTGAAACATTATTTTTTGTTATTAAAGCATTTATTTCTTGCCTTTCCTTGTGGTTCAGGCAGTTTACAGTACTAGTTAAAACCATTTTCATTGTATAAGTGCTTTGTATACGGTTGGGCAAAAATAAACATTTTGCAACACTTCTTAGCAATTCCTGGGCTTGGAATCATGAGGGTTCCTTTGGTAGGGAGTTAAAAAAGAGGTTACATTCACAACTGAAAAGGCCCAGAGATTCACTCTCACAGGCTGAATTAGGCCATCATTCCTAACTGTAGTGAAGGAAGCTCTAGTGTGGTATCTGAACTGACAACGCCATGGTTTGGGATTAGCAGGCAAACCAAAATTGGAAACCATGGTTTTTACATGGGTTTGCAAACTGGGTTAGTGTAAAGTTTCAGTTGATAAACCACAATGACATCTACCAGCTCTGTTTCCAGAGATTTTCACTAGTCACTCAAGTGCTGAGTAGTAGCTCTAAAACATGACTTGGCCTAATTCTTCTAGTCAACCATGGACTTTACCTAACACAGCAGAAGTCTCACGTGGAGCCTAATCAACTTATGGAAAGCCTACTGTTTGACCTTTCAAGAAGTTTCTGATTTAGTTTTTACAATATGTCATTAACTCCTGTTTAGTCACTGTCAATCTGGAATCTTTTACCTTTGTTTGAAGAAGAAAAAAAGAGTTGTATCACTAAGGCAACTTCCTCATACACACTCACTCATTGAACAAAACTGAACTACCTCCTGTATAAAAAAGCATCGGGTCAGGCTTATAAAGTCGCAGGCTTATGCACACTTAACTCAGGTGCCAAGTTGCAACTAAAGCACTGGGGTTTACTTCTAATTATAATAGGGTTGGGTTAAAAAAAATTTAAAGACCTTGACTGAAAAAAATGTTGTTCTACTTTCACTCTATTTTAATCTTCAGTCCTGTGCTTTATAAATTACTAGTAAGCAAAGCCCGTCGTGGTGGTAGACGACGGGCCCTAGATAGGAAGGAAGGGCGAGTGGAAGGGAGGAATGGAGAGCAGGAGGTAGAGAGAGAGAGACAGAGTTAGAGAGGGGGGAAAGAGAGAAAAGGGGGGGGAGACAGAGTGGGGTTAATGTTAGTAATTTGGAAAGAAAGGAAGGAAGAAAGCTAGGAAGGAAGGAAGGAAGGAAGGGAGGAAGAAAGGAAGGGAGGGAGGGA